>NW_018404058.1:885430-975519 GCF_002113885.1 Mizuhopecten yessoensis
ATGTTATATTTTGAGACTGATCATAAAAACAAAATGGATTAAAAGAAGAACTAAACAGATCTTTCTCATATTGCAATGATCGATTCTATTTCTTTCACATTAAGTACTGTACTAGTAAATATGTGAAATGACAAACTCACTTTGAAGGTTGGCTTTCATACACATCAGTATTAAGTTTAGATCAAAAGTTACCTCAAGGTGCATTTACTGTTAACATGACTCGATCAAACAGATTAGAGGAAAGAAGAGAAAAGATCGAACTGACAAAGAACTAATGAAGATGGCACAAAGGTGGGCGCCAAGATCCCTCTGGGATCTCTTGTTTTAAATAATAGGATGAGTTAAAACCACACTGACAAATTTGTAATGCTATGTTTTTGTCAAGGTGATTTTACCAAGCCAGCTGGAATCTGTACAAGTCAACTCTCCAATGGTGCATCCGGCTGTAAAAAGACTGGTGGACGAGGGGCGCAGTGGACAACAGCAGCAGCAGCAGCAGCAACAACCGGTAACAACTATAAGAGGTATAGCATTACATTCACTTCTTCCACAGATTCTTCAGGATATAATTAAGTGTATCAAAATTGTCTAAATCTTACTTCATGTGTGAATTCAGAAGTTTGTATTATAAGCTTTGGTTTGTTGTACTTCAGAATCTCTGCCCTCTCCTCCTGGAGCCACTACGATGGCGAGTGATCGGTTTAGCTCCCCCTCCCCGGGAAGTGCCAAGAGGCGTCTTTTTATTACGAAGCACGCCGTCACCAGCCAAGGTGATGGGGAGAAGTCAGAGACCACCACAACCGTCACCACTTCCACCTCATCTACAGTGCCTACACAGATCATAGCATTCCAGCAAGCACAGACTGAGGATGGCCGACATGTAATTAAGATTTCAATGTTAGGACTGTTGACCACATGTTAAATTCAGTATCCCAGTTAAGCTGCAAATTGTCAAATATTTCCTAGCTTGTACTAGAGGCTAACATTACAATAAGGGTGTTGTGTTTTTAGGGCAATATGCATGTCCTTTGTTATCATTTATGGTTTATTGGTCCCCTACCGGTGAAATCGGGGGGACTATCGGTTTTGTCTGCGTCTGTACGTAACCTTTGGTAAAGGTTTTTGTTAAAAGTTTTGTAATGGCTTACCATTCTCTTAATGATGATGTTAGGATGACGATTCTTTACATAGAGGATCTATAGGGGTCTAGCATTAATGTTGTTAAGTCTGTTGGGGGCGCCGGTAGGGGGCTTGTATTGATTCATCAATATTCGTTGTATATAACAATCTCTTATTGTCGATAGCTGCTTATTTTATGTTAAAATAGTATTTTTGAATTTATTGAAGCAAAATTGAAAAATAACTTAACAGATTTGTGGGATATTTTTGAAATGTGAAGACCGGACCTTATTTAGATAATATCCTCGATTGTATCAGATTGTTATGTGTCTAGAAACAGTACTAAAATCATAGTGACGAGGACCTTGTCTTTTGCAGGTGCTGATACCAGTACATACAATCTTGTCCCAGAAACAATCTAATGCCGGTACTACAACTACCACCACCACCACCACCACCTCCATCTCCTCCTCACAGCCGGCAAACAAACCCAAGAAAACTGGCTCTCTTGCACTCTTCTTTAGAAAGGTTGGTAATGCTTTTTAGAACCATATGCATTGTATTATTTTTGTGATTGAGTTAACCATAAGAAATCAGGGCCCATATTCATGAAACCCTTTCTTATGCTCGAGCATGGATTCTGTTGCTCAAACCAATTTTCTTGTTACTCAATTAATCATGTCAAACGATCAAAAAGTCGAATGTTAACATTGAAAACAGTATTTGGCTATAAGTTGCTTAAAATGTTTTCCAAATCGTTGACAATCTAAGATTTTATTATTCATTTATAGCCAGAACAAAAAATTAGGCTTGAACACAAAATTTATGATTGAGCATGGGAACTGTTTCATAAATTCTTTCGATTAGGTGATGTTGATTAAGTGATTTGTGATAATTTTCTTGCAAAGATCTGCTTAATTTACTATGTTAAAATGTAATGTTGGTTTAAAATTTGCAAAAATTAATTTGTAGATGTACCACTTGGCCAGTGTGAGGCTGAGAGATCTATGTGATCGCCTACAAGTAGACGACGAAGATCTCCGACAGAAGATGTGGACCTGTTTTGAGCACACGCTTGTCCACCATACAGATTTAATGATGGACCGACACATCGACCAGATGATCATGTGTGCAATATATGTGATGGCCAAGGTGAGGCGACACACATCAGTTATATGGTCTGCCTCGAGCTGCAATTCAAAACTTTGATCCCATTTACTTGATACCTTATTGAAGAGAGGTGAAACTTACCTTAGGTCCATTTGTTTAATAATTTCATGTTACATTGAAGAGGTAAGATTTAACCTTGATCAAATTTACTTGTAAGCTATTAAACAGCATGATATAAAATTGTATTTGTGAAACCAGTCTAAAGATTAGTCTTCCCGTCAGAAAGTAAAGGGCAGCATTAATGTCGGGTGTCTCTAAGCTCTGCTTCATTGTATTGTTATCTGTTGAGCTGTGATCTACAAAATGTTGTAATGCAGGATAAAATGATGCAAAGTACAAAACTGTTTGGTCTATAAATGCAGGTTTAAGAAAGTTTCAAATTGTGTGGAGAGAAATTGTTAAATATTTACTTGTCTTTTCTTTGCAGGTGACCGATCACCCTCAGTCTTTCCAAAATATCATGAAGTGCTATAGACTTCAACCCCAGGCACAAAGTCATGTAAGTAATAATGATACAAATTTTGTGAAGCACCTTTTTAGGTCACCTGAGCTTTATTTTTTGGGTCGATCAGAAATCCAATATGGCCGCCACGGCCGCCATTTTGAAAAACTATTTCAAACTTTAAGTCAAGTTTTGCTGGGCCGATTGAACTGAAACTTTGTAGGAATGATCGACTCATGGTGCTGACAAAGTGTTGTAATTTTCGGGTCGACCAGAAATCCAATATGGGCACCACGGCCGCCATTTTGAAAAACTATTTCAAACTTTAAGTCAAGTTTTGCTGGGCCAATTGAACTGAAACTTTGTAGGAATGTTCGGCTCATGGTCCTGACAAAGTGTTGTTATTTTTTGGGTCGATCAGAATTTCAATATGGCCGCTGCAGCCGCCATTTTGAAAAAACTATTTCAAACTTAAAACAAGTTCTAATAGGCCAATTTAACTGAAACTCAGTCTAGGAATGATCAGCTCATGGTCCTGACAAACTTAAGTTAACGTTATACTTAACTATTTTGTACTCAAATTGGTACATATTTCAACAACAAAAATAAATACTGTAGGACTCAGGTGACCGTTTAGGCCCATGGGACTCTTGTTAATTTATAAAATATTCTTTGAGCACTTCACTCAGGATATTTTATTTTGATATATATCCTTGCAGCATAGGACAAATCAGAGATAGATTCCTGGCAATAATACTTAAATATTCCACTTGATCTGTTAAAAAATTACTTTAGATGTAACATTTACCTCCCCTTGAACAATATTGGTGCTCCATATCATATTATAATACCTGGCATAATATCACAGGTATTGAAATTGAATTCCTCTAGCATAGATCTAAAACCAAAAGATCTATAAATAATAAAGTAAAGCATAGATCTAAAACCAAAAGATCTATAAATAATAAAGTAAAGCAAAAATATTCCAAGTAATACACAGTGTAGAAATACATAATGAAACATCAGCAGTTCTTCATGGAGTATTAAGGACAGATTTTCAAGGATTTCAAATATTTCTGTAAAACAGCTAATGATCGTCATGTCTACAAACAGGTTGAGATCAGTTTGTCGCTTTCTGTACGTGACATGTATTTTGAAAACATGTATATGTGATTAGTCTTGTAGGAACATATGGTAGTAAATTCTCTGGAGTACATATTTTGACTAGGGACCTGGAAAAGGTATGCAAGAGGTTTGTACTAAAGACAGAATTTGACTGGTAGACAGTGTGTGAATTTCAGGCTAGGTACTAGGTGGTCTCGTTTCTCTGTACACGCAACGAAACAGGAAGCTGTTCTTTCTAAGGGGGAAGAGGGTTGGGACATATTGTTCTTTTATTATTTCTTTGTATCAGTCTTACTGGATCTGACTTTTTCTGTTTTTCTTGTCAGTCTGTCTTTTTGTACTACTTGTTTGTGACTTGTATATGGTTGTTTACTAACAGGTGTATCGCAGTGTGCTGATCAGTGGGAGACGGAGACGAACCTCGGGCAGCAGTGATAGCAGTAAAAATGGAACCAGCGGCTCGTCCTCACCAGTTCCAGAAATCAAGGAAGAAGTGACCACAAAAAGTAAAGATATTTACTGTACATCATTTGAAAAAGATTAAATGTTAAAGAATAATCATTCATGTATCATTCCTTTTTTTGTGTGAAAATAATCAGCTAGAAGATTGAACTGAGTTATATCATATGAATTGCATATTGAACTTTTATCTATCAGCAGTATTTTTACACTAGCATTAGTCTGATGGCCAAGACCTTTTCTTGGTAACCTAAATATCTCTACCATTATGTATTTACATCTCTTCCTTCTTCATCTTAATAAACTATGTACAGTCGAACCTCGTTATCTCGAAGTCGACGGGGTCGTGGGAAAACTTAGAGTTATCCGAGTATTCGAGTTATGCGGGTTCATAGATTTGGTATGAAATTTGCTGTTGGGACTTATCACTAGCAGTTGTTGGTTTTATTAATAGTTAATGCTTTTAATCAATCGATAAATGATATACGTAATCAATATAACAAATACAGCTATGTAATTTTACAAGAAACACGCTTACAAAAATAGATAAAGTTATTTCAGAAAAACGTACTTTCGTTTTTAAACGCGATCAATATGGTTGGACCATTTTGTGGATTCGTTATTAAATATGGACGGGCCTAGTGATTAAATGTTGTTTTTTGCTAGTATAGATCTTGGCAAATCTTTCCAGGTCTGCATTTGTATTTATAAGTCCCTCAAGTTTTACTTATGAAGTGTTACATTTCAAACCGAACTATCCCGCTGTCTCTGATCTCGTAGTTTACAATGCGGAAATGAAAGTGCGCAAGTCTAACACAAATCACTGTAATGGAGCGTACGCATAGTTGATTCTGTAAATGAAAACACACAAACAAATTATATCGTACATGTGACACATTGATTCATTAAAGCCAAATATGACCCCTGACAACTCCTCAACTCGATGCAATCAACAGCAATTATCGTTTTGTTCTTAAATCTATCGATCGACTTTCAAAGCCATACTGGCTCCTGTTAAAAAAATGAACCCATAAAGCTGTCCTAGGTTGTGATTTTAACTGTGGAACTCTTTTATGCATGACCACGCTTTGTGACCAATTTTCCGGTTTGCACTGTCGTCTGTTTAGGTGTACAAATCATTAAACGGACTCGCAGGAAGTACAGATTACTGTTGATCAACATTGATGCATTTTGTTTTTATTTATGAATAACATGGTTTTGACAGTCCGTAAACTTTACAGTTCTAAGCTTTATCGTAAATTCTTTTTTACTGATTTCATTCTAGTCTACTTACGAAAGATGTTCATAAACACGGAATGGCGAAATGTCGTACTTTTGCGTTTTATATGTATCACAGAATTAACAAGTGACAAAATGAAATTTGGATACCACGTTGGATTGACGCTATTGAAACCAATATTTTACTTCGAGGTAGCCGAGTTTTTCGACTTTTCATGGTTCGAATTATCAGAGTTTTATTTAGTAAGATAAAGAACAGATTTGGCCGGGACCGGAAAGATACTTCGAGATAAACGGGGTCTTCGAGTTAAAAGAGTTCGAGATAACGAGGTTCGACTGTATATGAATTAGCACATACACATGCAAAAAATGTCCAGCGGATCAATACATGTTAGCTATGAGTAATTTGTTGCTGCCAGTAAAAATGTTCCTACAGAATAAATGCTTGAATATTTGTTGCTAGTTGTGCTCTACAAAATGGCAGGTATCCCACAAGACTTTTAAGGGGTCATCTAAACACACTACAAAAAGCTCTAGTCACCACTAATAGAAAATCAAGATGTTCTGCATGGAGTGATGAAAGTTTTAACTATTCTTCTTTGTGAATATTTGTCACAGGAAAATCTGGCGAAATACGGTCATCAAGTACCTTGCCTGTACCTCACCCAAGTAGCCACCCTCCCACACCTACACGCTTACTCTCGACAGGGCCAGGCTTTGACTTAGGGGAGGAGCGAGGAGATCTCATCATGTTCTACAACATGGTAAGTTGTTAGCCAACACATGAAGGAAACAACAATAGAGCAAAGTAAGGGAGATTGAGAGGAATGATTTCTTAAAGTATTTACTACAACATCCAAAGTAAGGGAGATTGAGAGGAATGATTCCTTAAAGTATTTACTAAATTCAACATCCAAACAGCCCATGAAGACATTTAAAAAAGAATATTGCCTTTTGCTGTCTAGAGAAAGAAGATTAAAATGATTGCCCAGGGGCCTGTGCATGATACTTGTCACAAGTATGGGGTGAGCTTATTACCGAAAATGAATCTAAGTTTTATCGGTCGTAGGCCCAGACTGGACATCTTCGTCTGCCATTTTAGTTTCGGATATCACGGCTTACCAACTCGTAACTAGTAGTAGTTTGTTTTATAAATATATATGGTACATAACTGTTACGTGTCATATTGTAAATAAAATAGATATATATGGGAACTGTCCATTCAAGATGGTTGACCAATAATAGCTTGGAAGTAAATCACATGTAAAACTGAACGATTTAGAATGAAATGATGATAAATGAAGAGAAATCAAGTTCAATTCTTTATTATTGCACGTAGCACAACAACATACAATATTAGTAATGATCAGTTTTTCCTTATCAGTTAAAACATTGGAGTACTAATATTAAAACTTAGTTTTACACTTGTATTGAATAACACGAATCCGTAGTTTTGAATATTCAAAATATTATTGGCAAGCCCACGGAATTAGATTTATTGATGTCTGTACACTTGGTATGCCTAAAGCTGGGCTGCTTCACAAAATTTATGTAAAATCACTGAGCGCTTATCGCGCGCATATATTAAATACAAACTTTCTGAAAGACGCTGATTATCACAGTAAGTTAAATAAGTCATTTCCACAGCCTATTCACAAGTAATAAGGGTTGGAAAAGGCTGGTACAAAAAAACATGACAAACCACACCGTCAGTCTATGTTTTGTATTTCTATTTACTTCCCCTGATAATGGTGGCATATGACTTGGAACAATAGTAATATATATTTTGACATCTGTTGATGGTGTAAAAAGGCCTCTGCTTTGTTATGATTTTGGAAATTTTGTGTTAAACATTTTGTATTATATTTCAGGTTTATGTGGGAAGCATGAAGAAATTTGCCATGAAGTTTTCTTCACAAAGTCATTCTGAGGTTTGTCAAAGGAGCGATATTCTAGTTTCTGAATCAACATATATCTAAAATTAGTTAAATGATAACAGAATCTGTTTAAGGATTTGGCAGATCAAGAACAAGCTGATACTTCAATTAAGCTTTTGTATATGGGATCTTGCACGAGTTTCCATTTCATATGAGATTTATAAAAGAGTTCTTCAATTTAGTGATCCTCTGGCGAGCTAAAATGAAAAATTTGTAACAAGTTTCATAAATTTCATATGAAATGAAAACGAGTGTAAAATCGTTTTCATCTCGTATTCAAGATTTGTGGCATTTATTCAAGTTAAACGACAATTTTCATGCAACCGTGAAATGTAAAAAGACACCATTTTGAATCCAGTGCATAAGTCTGTGACGTCATGTACTTGTCCTAGCCGTGGCATCACAATTGAAACAATTGAAACTTGCAACCAATCACAGGTCTGATAGGTCATATTACATGGGTTAATATTCACTGGATAACACAGTACATTGTGTGATAAATAGAGATATTCTTGTTTAAGTCTGAAGTGATGATTTGTCTTTGTGACAGGACTGTCCACCACTGTCACCTCTGCCGATGTCCAAGGTCCACCCTTCATCTCCACGACGGGTGTCTGGTAACCACTGTGTGTATATATCCCCCCACAAACTCACCAACAGTTTGCCCAGTGAGAGGATGTTATACTGCTTTCAGAGGAGTCCAGCAAAGGTTTGTAGGGTCCTGCATCAGCATATTTATATTTCAGAAAGTTGAAGTGAGCTTATACTGTGGCATGTTTGTCCATCCCTACTCATTTAGAACTGTTGTGTAAATATGTAGTTTTGGAACATTTGAATTTGAATAAAGTTGATAGCCTAGAATTATGATACTACAGGAATACAATACAAGTTTTGTAAACAAAAAGTAACACTGTAAAAGTATCCTTTTTTCAAGGTCACTACTTTTCATTCAAATACATTTTGCATTCCAATGAGTTTATTTTTTTGCTGAAATACCCAGGTAAATGGTATTGATTGATTGATTGATAGGTTTTACGTCCGCTTCACTACCGCGTATTGGTAAATGGTATCGGCTCTCTGGTTTTTATACGCCCGTCAAATTTGAGGGGAGTATTATGGTATACCGTTGTCCGGCCAGCCGGCGTACACTTTTGTTTGTCCGGCAATCTCCTTTTCAACGAATCTCTTTGAAACTTAGTAAGCTAAATAATCATGATATGAAGTTGTGTCTCCTTTAAAAGAATTTTGATTCAACAATTTTATTACTCTTTGTTCATTTCAGTATTTGATTTTTGTCAGGAGATCTCCTACATTTTTTTGACAGATTTCTTTGAAACTTAGTAGGCTAAATAATCATGATATTTTGTTGTGTTTCCTTGAAAAGAATTTTAATTCAACAATTTTTGCAAAAGTAATTGCCCTTTGTTCATTTCAGTATTTGATTTTTTTAACCAGAGTTTTTCTCCTACATTTTTATAGCATGTCAGCTAACCACTCTTTGAATGATGCAGATCTTATTTCAATGTAAGAAAGTATATAACACTATATGGCATTCGACGGGCGTATATTGTTCCGCCCCGCGGTACTCTTGTTATTCAGTTAAGCATTCAGTTATGATTGGTTCACCAAGAACTAGTAAATTCTTAAATAACTGTATTATGCTTTAATGTAGGCATACATATGGGATATCTCCAGATTGGGTATAGTTGTTGTATAATATCAAGGGTCATGCCAAATTTGACGGTGGATGGAATCTGCGTAATGTCATGTTGTTGCAGATTTTCCTTAATTCTGTCTTTGATTCTGATTGGTTGATGCTCTCAAAACCTACATGTTGGTACAATCAGTTGAATATCACCGTGGAGCTCATAAATTCCACTACATTTCTTATGTTGTCCTTCAAAAAGTGGTTTTGATTTTGTTTAAATGTCCATTTAAATCTTACTTTTTTAGTCGATGTAGGCAAAGGGCAATATGTATTGAAATTCAAAATTTTGACTGTCTTCATTATTTCCACAGGACTTGCGTGCAATAAACAGAATGATAAAGATGAAAGAGAAGAATACATCTTTCCTCGGCAAGAGAATTCTTAATGTTGATAAAGACAATGAAGGACCTAGTCCAGCCAAACAGATGTATCAGGGTATCTCGTTAATGCGACGTCTTCAGAACCTCAACAGTGACCGACAGGAAAATGCCCAGTGATCTACTGCAGTAGACTGACAGGAGAACGCCCAGTGACCTACTGCAGTAGACTGACCGGAGAACGCCCAGTGACCTACCGCAGTAGACTGACAGGAGATTGCCCAGTGACCTACCGCAGTAGACTGACCGGAGAACGCCCAGTGACCTACCGTAGTAGATTGACGGGAGAACGCCCAGTGACCTACCGCCGCAGACTGACAGAAAAATGCCTATTGGGGAAGGAGAAAGTGCTGTGATGATCACAAATTGGACACAAGCAGATGTTGCTTTGTCTTCTGGTGAATATTGCTGTTCTGTAATCTCCTTTTCTGTTCGAATTGTCAATTCACAGTCTCTCATTCCTGATATTTCTGAGAAGGAATTGTGTCGAGGACAGAAATAGTGACAGAACACTTTAAACTATTAGAATATCTCTATTTTTCCTCCAGATATTAGATGCCAATCTGGAGGAAGAATTTGGTGAAGTACTCACAAAAGTAGTACTCCAATTTGATCAAAATTGTAAATCGCATCAGTGTTAAGCAGACCTGCTATAGATCTGATTTTGTTTATAGTGGGGACGGTATTCTTTTGTTTAAATTCAATGAAATTTTCTTCTAACAATTATTTTTCTGATGAAATTACATCTTCCCTTGGTCATATTGATGTCGACCATGATCCTTTCCGACAATGCTCCGGTCCTTAACTTGGAGGATCGTTCAATCTGTCCTTAAGTGTAAGGATTTGTCCAACTTTAGGAGGTATCAAGGTTTTTTTCTGATTTGCATGATCAGTATATTTGTTTTATTGTGGTATGTTCTCCTATTTTGATCTCTTTTATTGACCATTATTTTGTGGTTGTTATAATTTGTAGATGTATATATGTAAAAATGAAATTTTGTACATATCTGACCTGTACATTTTGATGACTGACTATATATATATTTACACACACAATCCCTTTAAACTAGTGTGGTGCAAGATGCACAATGACTGTGATATAAACTAAAATTTTAATGGGAGTTTTGATAATGATATATTGTATAATTTAATTTTTAAGAATTCACTTATTGAACTACGTACTGAAGACGTGTTTGTAGATTTATATACATTTACTTGACCACTGGATGGCAAGTGAGCGAATCCGAGAGTGACGAAGCTTACTCAAAATTGTAAATAGTCTAGGGTACCACCCTATATCCAAGAAAGGTATAGGTAAGTGGTTCAAGTTTAATTTTATTTTTTAAGAGATTATTGTTTAGAGGACAGTGCAAGTATAGTGTACTTCCATACCATGTCTGATGATGTCAATGATGCATTTAAGTCCAACTTTAAAAAAGAAAAAATCTAATTTGTTGTCCAATATGAAGCTCAAATATCTCATTTAGTAATTGAAAGACGGAAAAAATTCAACGTTTGTAGGTATTTTGCTCACATCTTGTTTTCTTTAAGGGGATGATTGATAATAGTATGCATTTTTTTAAACGTGTGCAATATATTTGAAAATACGAATGGTTTTGATTTGATTCATTGTGCAGCTGAATGGAATATGCATGCTAAAAACACAAATAACAGGAAACAGTTGGAGGTAAAAAATACATTGATGAATAGAATAATCCTCCAATTGTATATATATTTGTATCAAAACCTGTTTTTTGACTGGAGATATGTCAAATAATTATAAATTACGTATTAATTATCACTTTGTGTACTGCTTTCGGTGTACATCCGATACCTGTTTTTATACCTGGGTAGCAAGTCTATCTCATGTCCAATGCCAGGGAATGAACTCTTTTATACTTGATATTCTACAGCAGTAAGAACGCTTTTTAAGAACCAGTTTGTTTTATTTTGATAATTTTAAAATACATGTATAGTGCTTTTACACTTTATTTGAAGAGAAAAGAATTCTCTTCTTATCGGTATGTATTATAGATAATGAAAATTGTTATGATAGGGCTTCTTGGATTACATTAACACGATCTATTGGTTGACCTTTTCAGTAAATAACTTCAGACAGATATTCATTGTTTAGTATTTTCTAGAGTTTATACATATAATTCTTCCAAATTTCTGAAGTTAAATGTGATTTGAATGAAATAATAGGCCTTCTACTGGATAAGGATGTTGGTCTTTGCACCTGCGAATTTCACGGAAGAATCTTTAGTTGCCTAGTGTTAGACGCTATTGTCATGCACATCGCCCCAGCAAAGTGGAAACACTTGAATAGACACACTCAAAAGGAAAGTTTGAAAAACGGAAATTTGTATTGATTTAATTTGGAAGACTTTTCTGTAAAACTTCCAGACTAACACACGCGCTGTACACTTTACGTTACTCACAGAGCTTAATCATGTAAAACACCTACATTGATATAATTTCTTGATGTATGTAGTAGGTTTAAGTTTACAAGACAGACTTAACAAAGTCCATGTTCACTGAAGTTCTGTCGACTATTTCTTCACTTTTGTGACCTTGGTTTCAGGTCTTTCTATTTTTGATCATGTTTTTAATGTTGCCAAATAATACATGCCACTTTGTTTTACTGTACATAGTTTGTGTTGGTAAAATAGTATACAGGAAATTGTATGGAAGGCTCTATTGAATTGTGAAACAAAATGATGATATTGTAGTCAAAAATAAAAATATGTTTCAACATCTATTGATAGGTTTTATGTGTTGATTCTTATCTATATATTAAGATAGATGTACATGATCAGGAAATTGTCACAATATAGCTGAGTCTAGTTTGTAACAGTCTCCTGTCGATCGGACTGTTCACACATGTTTGAGGAGGTGTGACGAGGTGTGACGAGCTCGTATCCGAATCTTTATAATTCCAGGCTCTTCTCTGAAACATCGGCTCATACTGACCATACTCGGACAGGTGTTCAGCAGTGTAGGACTTGGCCTCCTTTTCTTCGGTACACTCCCCTTGTGAGGTCTAACAGTTCCTCCTCTGACAGTTTTGGAGATTCAGTGTCATCAAGGGATTTCCAGATCACTCTTTTCTTGGCCCATCTATTGAGATCAGTTTTGGTTTTTAGTGAGTTTGGGGCCTTTGACAAAGATATCTTCCTCAGCGGTGATGTCATCAGTGGGTAAGGTGGTCAGAAAGCGTTACAAAAGGCACATACGATCCTTGCATATGCTCCTATAGAAGGAATCTGACTGTTTGGTATGGTGTTTGCCAGTGCCCTCCATTTTTAGCTCACGTTGAGCCATACCTGTCGTCTGTCCATATGTCAACAATTTCTTTAAACGACTACTTCTTAACCACTGATTGGAATTTAACGAAATTTGACTGGAAGCATCACTTGGTGGTAGGGATTCAAAATTGTACAAAAAGTTGGGCTGACCCCCCGCAGGAGCTGAGAGGCTGGGCCAAAAGGGGGGCAATTTGGCTTTATTGCTTTAAGCGACTTCTTCTCTGGAACCAAATGATGGATATCAACAATATTTGACTGGTACCATCCCTAGGTGGTGGGGATTCAAAATTGTACAAATGGTTAGGCTAAGGGGCGGGACCAATTGGGGGCAATTTGGCTATATTGCTACAAACGACTTCTTCTGTAGAACTATGCACTGGATATCAATCATATTTGATCAAAAGCATTCATGGGAGGCAGGGATTCAAAATTGTACAAATGGTGAGGCTGACCCCTCAGGGGCGGGGCCAAAAAGGATTATTTGGCTATGTTGCTTTAAGCGACTTCTTCTGTGGTACAAAGTGTTGGATATCCACAATATTTGACTGGAAGCATCCCTAGGTGGTGGGGATTCAAAATTGTACAAATGGTTGGGCTGAGGGGCAGGGCCTAAAGGGGTCAATTTGGCTATATTGTTATAAAAGACTTCTTCTGTAGAACTATGCCATGGATATTGATAATACTTGGTTGGAAGCATTCATGGAAGGCAGGGATTCAAAATTGTACAAATGGTGGGGCTCTCCCCCCCCCCNGGCTAAGGGGTGGGGTCAAAAGAAGTTGATTACTTGGAAATGGCTGAGATCCCCACCGTATAACCATATATACAATTGCTGAGTATAAAGAGAAGAATGCACATTTGCTTCCATGATAGCTTTTGGGTCTGGCCCCACCCTTGGAGACAAAGTCCCTGGGTCATAACTTTGAAACGGTTGAGATCCCCTCCCCAAAACTATATATACAAATGCTGGGCATAAAGAGACAAATGCAGTCATGATATTGGAATAGACCCTGGGGTCTGACCGAACCCCTAGGGACCTGTTTTCTTAGTCACAGCTTGGAAACACTTGTGATCCCAACCCTATAACCATATTGCCCGACCTTGGAGACTTAACCCCTGGAGACTTAACCCCTGGGTCATAACTTCGAAATGGTTAAGATCCCCAACGCAAAACTATATACACAATTGTTGGGCATAAAGAGACGATGCAGTCATGATATTAGAATCGACCCCAGGGTCTGCCCCACCCTTGCAGACTTAACCCCAGGGTAATAACTTTGAAACAGTTGAGATACCCACCCCAAAACTATAAATAGGTAACTCTTCTTCTCAATCAATAGAGGGATTTTGATCAAATTTGTTCTAGAGTATCTTTGGACAAAGGAGCCTCAAGCGGGGCCCAATAGGGGAAATAGAGGAATTTTTTTCTCCTACTATACAAGTGAAGGGATTTAAACCAAATGCAGTCTGAAGCATGCTTAGGGACAAAAGAATCAATTTTGTTTAAACTGAGGTGTGTGGACCCCCTTCTTTGGGGGCAGATGAGTGGGGCCCATTAGGGGAAATAGAAGAAAACATTAAAGATCCTTCTCCTTCTGTACCGTTGAAGGGATTTTAACCTAACCAAATTTGTTCTAGAGAATCTTTGGGCAAAGGGAATTGAATATTTATAAATGGAAGATGTTTCTTTTGCACTCCTTTGATAAACCTGAATGGTACTCAGCAGGTTTTAAATTGAAAAATAAAATACCAGGTGAGCTATTAAGACCCCTGGGCCTCTTGTTTGTGTTTTGGAATACAAGGACTTGAGTGCATCTCCTTGCTCATCACCAAATATTTCCTAACAATACCAATCTATATGAATGTATGTAGATTAAACAGGCTCAGTTAAATATTTTTCTGTACTTAGTCAATTAACTCCTTGGTTAATTCTGAGTAACATTGCTTCAAAGTGTCATAACGAAATGCTCACCTGTGAAAATATACAAATTTGACATTGACCTTTGACCCAGTGACCTTGACCTTTAGTCAATTAACTCCTTGTTTAGTTCCAACCAACTTTGCTTCATAATGTCATAACAAAATGTCCATCAGTGAAAAGATGCAAAATTTGACGTTGACCTTTGAACGTAATGACCTTGACCTTTGACGTCGACTTTTTACCTCAGTGTGTCTCTTTGTTTAGTTCCGACCAACTTTGCTTCATAATGTGATAAAATGCTCATTAGTGAAAGCTACAACATTTGACCTTGACTTTCTTCCTAATGTCTCCCTTGACAATGCCTCACTTTTGGCCATTTGTTGAGCGTTCGCCCCTGTGAGGAAGGCTTTGGGTTCTGTCCCCGGGCCGAGACATACCAAAGTCTTTAAAAATGGTAGTTTATACTACTGCTTAACGCTCAGCAAATAAGGAGTGGGACGACTGGTTCACCCGTTGTCAGTATAATGTGACCGGGTGGGGCGTCCTGCTGGGTGTCTTCGGCAGTATGTTTCAGTGAGGTAGCACTATAAAGCCGGCATCAGTTCTGCGCTATCACAAGGAGACAAACACGAACATATCGCAGCCTCCCAAAAAACACACATACACTACACGCATGCATCTTGCACAAAGGGGAGGCCGTCCTTAAATGACCTTAGCTGTTAATAGGACGTTAAACAAAATCAAACAAACAAACAAACAAAATTGACCTTGACCAGATGACCTTAACCAAATAACCTTAACCTTTGGTCAGTTAACTCCTTGTTTAATTCTGATCAATTTTGCTTCATCATGTCATAACAAAATGTTCATCTGTGAAAAGATTCAAAATTTGAACTGGACCTTTGAACCTAATGACCTTAGATCTTGACTTTTTACATCAGTGTTTTTTTTTGTGAACTGAACATCATGACCAAGTTTCATGTAATTCGGTCGATAAACTCACAGTTATCAGCCAGGAACAAAATTTGTGGACGGACAGACAGAGTGATAACTATAGGTCACCCGTATCTCCGATACGGGGCCCTCATTACACATATACAAAATTATCGTTTAAAAAGTCTCTTGAATAAATCTGTATTTAGAAAGTCCCAGACCAATAAATCTGCCACATCTTGCTATTAAGAGTAAGTGTTCCATATACAATATGCAAATAACAGGGCTATGTTAGCCACGTAACCGGCTACACACTTCCATTGTTTGGATATTGAGATATTTTATCTACAACGTTATAACGGTAATAAGTACATATGTAGTGATATGACGTTTGAGTATTACTTTTGGTAAATATTAAGCTGTATTTGATTATGGTTGATGCTGGATAATCAAGTTGTCCGATTGGCCTGTTACTCTTCAAGATTTTTATTTTTTTTATTTTGTAACCGATCAACAGAAACTACAAAAATAGTTGCAATCTCTAAACGTATAAAGACAGAATCATGGTTTATGAAAAGGGGATGAGGACACCTTGTCCCTGGACAAAACATCGAAAGCATTGACATCCCCACCGTTTAATTGATAATACAAATGCCTGGTATATGGAGACAAAACATTTATTGAAGACTAATTGTTAGGGGTCTTGTCAGTTCTTGCTTTCTGAGAGACAGGGCTCGAAATGAGGCAGTATTTACTATATTTTCATTTTGCTAATATAACTTAATATCAAGATGAATAAGGCAGACATTTTTTTTTGTACTAGAAGTCCTCGCTGTGTTTGTCTGTTACGAAATACACAGAATAAGATCAAATGTTAATGTCCATCAAACCTATCAAATTGCGTTTTTGTGTAAACTCGCCATTGGTGCTGGAGGCGTGCTGTGACCTATCATATACAGGGGTCGATATTGTCTTCAGTCTCTAAAACAACAAAAGGAAACATGTATGACATATGAATGGCGGGTTATATGACAGTTAGCTGAAATTTAAATAATATTTTCGGAATACTAGATAATTACATAAATGTAGTCGACTATATAATTATACAGAAACATCTGTATACAAACCTAAGCTTGTATATGCACGGCGACACTTTTATGCATACTATGGTACCTGATATATGTCACAAAATGAATGTATAAGCACTTTGTAACTGATATATTCAGACACACCTGTAAGCACACTATACTATGCTTATGTATTGACTATGTCATGTACATGTACAAACACATTTTTATACTCGCCTGCATACTCACTATAACATATATATAGATACGCATACATAACAATACTCGCCTGCATACTCACTATAACATATATATAGATACGCATACATAAACATACTCACTATAACATATATATTGATATACATACATAAACATACTCGCCTGCATACTGACTATAACATATACATAGATATACATACATAAACATACTCACTATAACATATATATAGATATACATACATAAACATACTCGCCTGCATACTCACTATAACATATACATAGATATACATACATAAACATACTCGCATGCATACTCACTTTAACATATATATAGATATACATACATAAACATACTCACATGCATACTCACTATAACATATACATAGATATACATACATTAACATACTCGCATGCATACTCACTTTAACATATATATAGATATACATGCATCAACATACTCGCATGCATGCTCACTATAACATATATATAGATATACATACATAAACATACTCACTATAACATATATATAGATATACATACATAACATACTCGCATGCATACTCACTATAACATCTATATAGATATACATACATAAACATACTCGCATGCTTACTCACTATAACATATATATACAGATACGCAGACATTAACATACACGGATGCATACTCACTATAACATATATATATAGATATACATACATAAACATATTCGCCTGCATACTCTCTATAATATATATATAGATACGCATACATAAACATACTCTCTATAACATATATATAGATACGCATACATAACAATACTCGCCTGCATACTCACTATAACATATACATAGATATACATTTATAAACATACTCGCATGCATACTCACTTTAACATATATATAGATATACATGCATCAACATACTCGCATGCATACTCACTATAACATCTATATAGATATACATACATAAACATACTCGCCTGCATTCTCACTATAATATATATATAGATACGCATACATAAACATACTCACACACATACTCACTATAACATATATATAGATACGAATACATAAACATACTCACTATAACATATATATATAGATATACGTACATAAACATATTCGCCTGCATACTCACTATAATATATATATAGATACGCATACATAAACATACTCACACGCATACTCACTATAACATATATATAGATACGCATGCATAAACATACTCGCATGCATACTCACTATAACATACATATAGATACGCATACATAAACATACTCACTAAAACATATATATAGATACGCATACATAAACATACTCACTAAAACATATATATAGATACGCATACATAAACATACTCACACGCATACTCACTATAACATATATATAGATACGCATGCATAAACATACTCACTATAACATATATATAGATATACATACATAACATACTCGCATGCATACTCACTATAACATATATATACAGATACGCATACATTAACATACACGCATGCATACTCACTATAACATATATATATAGATATACATACATAAACATATTCGCCTGCATACTCACTATAATATATATATAGATACGCATACATAAACATACTCACTATAACATATATAGATATACGCATACATAAACATACTCCCATGCATACTCACTATAACATATAATACATAGATATACATACATAAACATTCTCGCATGCATACTCACTATAACATATATACATGTATATCTGTACAGACACACCGGTATAAACATACTCACTATAACATATATAGATATACGCATACATAAACATACTCCCATGCATACTCACTATAACATTTATATAGATACGCATACATTAACATACAAGCATGCATACTCACTATAACATATATAGATATACGCATACATAAACATACTCGCACGCATACTCACTATAACATATAATGCATACTCACTTTAACATATATATAGATATACATGCATAAACATGCTCGCATGCATTCTCACTATAACATATATATAGAGATACGCATACATAAACATACTCGCACGCATACTCACTATAACATATATATAGATTTACATACATAAACATACTCGCCTGCATTCTCACTATAATATATATATAGATACACATACATAAACATACTCACTATTACATATATATAGATACGCATACATAAAAATACTCACACGCATACTCACTATAACATATATACATGTATATCTGTACAGACACACCGGTATAAACATACTCACTATAACATATATACATGTATATCTGTACAGACACACCGGTATAAACATACTCACTATAACATATATATATAGAGACGCATACATAAACATACTCACACGCATACTCACTACAACATATATATAGATACGCATACATAAACATACTCCCATGCATACTCACTATAACATTTATATAGATACGCATACATTAACATTCTCACTATAACATATATATAGAGATACGCATACATAAACATACTCGCACGCATACTCACTATAACATATAATACATAGATATACATACATAAACATATACGCCTGCATACTCACTATAATATATATATAGTGAGTATGCAGGCGAATATGTTTATGTATGTATATCTATGTATTATATGTTATAGTGAGTATGTTATTGTATGCGTATCTATATATATGTTATAGTGGGTATGTTTATGCATGCGTATCTATATATATGTTGTAGTGAGTATGCGTGTGAGTATGTTTATGTATGCGTATATCTATATATGTTATAGTGAGTATGTTATTGTATGCGTATCTATATATATGTTATAGAGAGTATGCATGCGAGTATGTTGATGCATGTATATCTATATATATGTTATAGTGGGTATGTTTATGCATGCGTATCTATATATATAGTATAGTGAGTATGCAGGCGAATATGTTTATGTACGTATATCTATATATATATGTTATAGTGAGTATGCAGGCGAATATGTTTATGTATATATATAGATATACATACATAAACATACTCGCATGCATACTCACTATATCATATACGTTTTCTCTGCCTCTTATGTTCTTTTTTAACTTATAATTTATATTTAAAATTAAAATGCCCGCCTTATCGACAGTCCACACAATTTCGTTCAACAGCGTATTGTCTCGTGCTGATTGGCAAACAAAGTAGTACTTTGAAATTTTAACAAACACTTCAATTTTATTCCACAATTCAGTATATATAAAATTGCGTATGATATGTCTTTAGGGTGATTTAAGTTTATCAATAGAACTCTTAGCGGAAAGTTAGATTTGAAATTGTTTCGATTTTTCCCCGGAACAAATTTCGCGCATGGACAAATATAGTGAACACCGTAAATCCGACCTTGCCCTCCACGAGGGAGTTATTTTTGGAAGTTAATTCGAACTTTTCTCTTTGCTCATTTTGTGAAGAATCCAGGCGTGAATTTATTTGTTGATTGTATGGGAACCTGACAACAGTCGGTAGATTCTATGACAGCCTCGTTATTTGACATGTCGTCAGAAACTGAGGATCCGTGTATATGAGACGCGTTAAACTGCGACGGAGCACAGTTTCGTTACAAATGTCTGAAAGGATTATGTGTGCTGTGACTCATATCAGTAGGTCTGTAACATATGTGTCAGTATGTCTATAGAATATGTGTATTTCAGGCATTTGTAACGAACCCCTGTTGATCAGTGCAGTGTAACAGACGATATTTCTGATAAATTGCATAAATCGTTAAAATTGTTTCCATTGCCGGCAACCGATGTGCATTTTGTACGATATTGCAGACCTTGGTCTTGTTTTGGTTGTAATAAAAGTGTTTTTTATTTATTTTTTATTTTACACATAAATTTACAATGACATTGTCAAATCTGACAATGCCCAGCATTATTTCCGCAGCCGTCATGTTTATTTATATTGGATATTGTAGTTCCGGTCAGTGTTGTATTAATACGCTAAGAATTGTGTCTCATGATGCATGGTAATCAAAGTCCCATCAACGACACAGCTTTCAAAGAGGCTATATAGTGACAATGTCATGCAAATGTAAATATACATGTATATCTGTACAGACACACATGAATACACACTTTACCAAATATATGTACAAACACACCTGTACTAGGGATCCGGATGCACGCAGTATCTGCCAAATAGCAACAATCATCAATATTACTATGGGTACGAGGCCTAATATAATTCCAAACGCATGTGCTCCGACCGGATACTCATAGCCCTCAGCTCCAGACAACAAATTGAAATGAAGTCCTTGAAGGACTAGCAGAGCCTGAAACATGAACCAGGAACAAACACAAAATCAGTTGCTATCATTGTTTCTGTACAACCATTGGATTTGAAGACGATTAGTAGGACGACAATATTCTACATGAAACATGTCATGTCAAGATGTACAAGGTTGATAATGATACCAAATGTTGTAATACAGTTCACATTGAAAAATATAATTGAAAAAAACCCAAAAGACTTTAGTGACATATAGACCACCACATAAGATAATTATCTAATCTTCATTCGCAAAGAGAGCACCGGATACAAAATACAGTATTTGTTATGGCCGCAGTATATGTTATGGCCCCAGTATATGTTATGGCTGCAGTATATGTTATGGCCGCAGTATATGTTATGGCCACAGTGTATGTTATGGCCGTAGTATATGTTATGGCCTCAGTATATGTTATGGCCGCAGTGTATGGTATGGCCGCAGTATATGTTATGGCCGCAGTGTATGTTATTGCCGCAGTGTATGTTATGGCCTCAGTATATGTTATGGCCGCAGTATATGTTATGGCCTCAGTGTATGTTATGGCCGCAGTGTATGTTATAGCCTCAGTATATGTTATGGCCCCAGTATATGTTATTGCCGCAGTATATGTTATGGCCGCAGTGTATGTTTTGGCCGCAGTGTATGTTATGGCCTCAGTATATGTTATGGCCGCAGTATATGTTATGGCCTCAGTGTATGTTATGGCCGCAGTGTATGTTATGGCTGTAGTATATGTTATGACCGCATTATATGGCCGCAGTGTATGTTATGGCCGCAGTATATGTTATAGCCGCAGTATATGTTATGGCCCCAGTATATGTTATGGCCGCAGTGTATGTTATGGCCGCAGTGTATGTTATGGCCTCAGTATATGTTATGGCCCCAGTATATGTTATGGCCCCAGTATATGTTATGGCTGCAGTATATGTTATGGCCGCAGTATATGTTAAAATGAACAAGGAAGCTGTCGTTTGAATCAAGCTATTTGTTTCTTCATTTGACATGCATTAGTTGTTTTTTGAGTCAATTCTATGCTACGTGTTACTGACATGCATTAGTTGTTTTTTGAGTCAATTTTATGCTACGTGTTACTGACATGCATAAGTTGTTTTTTGAGTCAATTCTATGCTTCGTGTTACTGACATGCATTAGTTGTTTTTTGAGTCAGTTCTATGCCACGTGTTACTGACATGCATTAGTTGTTTTTTGAGTGAATTCTATGTTACCTGTTTCTGACATCATAAGTGGATTCTGAGTCAATTCTATGTTACCTGTTACTGACGTTCCTAAGTGCTTTAAGTCAGTTCTGTGCCATTTCTTACATTCCAAAGATGATGAATAGATATATCCATCGAACGGATGATGATTTCGTATGATATATAAGCAAGCGATGGATTTATTTTCAAGTGTAATCGTCAAAATGCAGCAAGCATATTTTATTTGAGTATCAATTCTCAGGATTAATAATATTCGACGACATCATACATGTAATTTCTACCTCAATGGTACTGTACAACTGTAACACTAGCTTGTTGTCAAGACCAGCTCTTTGTACACATCGAATCAGTAAATTCATAAGTTATATTTATTTTTTGCAACTTCAAAAATGAATTATAGCGTTCTTGATAAAGTGTGTTATTTTTCTTCGTCCTTGTTGCGTTGTAGTGGCGTTAATGAAACTGATATTCTTATAGAAAACCATCGAAATATGATTAATCATGATTGCAAATGTTCTATACAAATATCGGATTGTTATAAGTTGATTCTAAAAATACTAGATACTGGAGACTTGGATGTCATGAAAATAAGAGATAGCGTTTGTATAGGCACATACTATACTTAAGGTTGGGGTAAGGTATTTCCAAGAAATTCTGGCCCACGGTCCGACCCTGTAGCCCAGCATGTACTCCATGGCATCGTAGAAATAGTCATCCCCTTCAACAGGTATAAACACACAATGTGGTACTGGGCATGTGTATGTTTATAAAATAAAGCCTTCATAAAGTGACCGAGTTAACATTTTGAAAACGTAACCCTGAGGTATGTGCCTTAAATTACAACACGGTTATAGTACGAAACACACTGAAAACCAAACACAGAAAAAGGCCCTTGGTTATATTGTTAGATAGATAATCGAAGTAGATCTTACGTTGACAGAATGACATACGACATAGTTAATTAGTGAGTATAAACGTACCGACTACCCATCCTATCGCTATAGCCTCCCACATCAGTTGCCACACAAGCAGCATGCCACTGGCGCCGTAATATTCCACGAGATTAAACACGTATATTCCACCCTAAACAATGAAAAAACGTACTTTAACATAAACCGTTTTCACAATTCTTAGTCACAAATTATTTAAACCAGATGTTTCACGATTAAAAAGCTTAATTCTACATGTCTACTGAAAAGAACTACATCAATTAGACCAATTCGCGATGAAAAATAATTTTAAAAAAAAAGTGTTTTTTTTAAAATTTAAAAACAACAATCAAAATTTGTTCTGCTTAGGAGGAAAAATAGAAGTAGATAAGATACATCCTATATAAAGCCTACCTTAGTTAGGAAGACAAATCCCAATAGAAATGAAACAACACAAAACATGCCGTAGAATATCAACTTCCCTTTTACTGTCCTCAGTCTCCGGGGGTAGAGATCTACTATAGGGGTAACAACAGCCTCAATGCCGACAATCTGTGAACATGTTTACCATTATTTTAGCAATAATAGGAAAATGACAATTTGTTTTCATAACGGAAAAAGAAATTTTTCTTTAAGATCATTTTTGTACATTACTTGAATGAAAGCTACAAGTAAAAAATAAACAGAAAGCCGGAAAATCTTTCAATATACTTATGATCTAAAAAAAAAATCAATTCCATTTTCTTCACGGCCAATACATGTTACCTTGTTGGATAAAACTTTTTAGTGCCTGAAAGGTGTTCTACACAAAATTTACGTATAAATATTGGACACTCTCACCACAGAGAAGGTGTTTGCAGAGACATCGGTGATTCATTCACTGGGTTTAGAATGGCCTAGATAAGCCGTATACAGCGCTACATCAAATTGACAACAAAATAGAAATTACTCATAAAGTATAGTCTTTCTTCGATTTTTTTTTTATCTCAATGATAACCCACTGGAGAAACAAGCGACCCTATTGTAAACGAGAACGTCACCAAAATGGAATAAAAATCCGTTGACTGTAAGGCCGCAAATTTGATTGAACATTCGAATTTTCGTTTTAGGAATATATATATAATGTAAGTAAGACATAAAGCAGCTTTGAGTACAATGCGACCACGTGTTATAGTTGTGCAATTATAACTTACTTGACTGCCAAGGCCAACTGTGAAAAGCATCAAAAAGAACAAACCAGACCAGAATGGAGCTAACGGCATCTGTGTGACAGCTTTAGGGTACGTGATGAAAGCGAGACCAGGGCCTGAAGTACATCAACGACACATTATTAGCACAAGCATTTGTAAACACATTCACTTCTCTTGATATATAATGAGATCTAGTATCTAAAATACGTAAAGAAAGATGCTGGTTTAAAGTTATAAATATGACACTTGGTCACTGTTAACACCCCGGACATCGATCTCCTCTACCAACTGTCCTTCCTAAAACAGTTTGATTCATATTTACCTAGTGTAGGGGACTGTCCCATTGTTGTAAGCTAGAGTTTGTCGAAAAGTAACATGCTTTGTATTTATATTATCTAAAACTACATGAACTTGAAAGAAATTGATCATTATCCATATTTTCTATTCCATATGATTCGTAATAAATTAGTCATTTAATATAAAGCCCCATACAATTCAAATAACGTTAGAAAATGTCTCCACCTTTGGTTGTATTCACGATAGGGGACTGTTTGTCGATGTAAAATAATAATATACTTTGTTACGAAAGTGAACACGCATGGTTACGACCATGCAGTAAAATATCCAGCAACATACAGCAACTATATGATATAATTATTGATGTGAAGAAAAGATAGGACGTTTTCCCTTTATCATATACACATGTAGTAGTAGTAGTACCTGCATCAGCTACTTCAGAAATCGGTAATCCTTGACTTTTTGCCATGAATCCAAGGATAGAAAAGACTGCAAATCCTCCATATATACTTGTGAGACTATTGATGGCGGCAATGACGAAGCAGTCCCTGAACACATAACATGTATTGTAATGTTGTTACATACATGTGATATTTTAATAATATTTTAGGCACTACTTTAAGTGACAAGTTACAGAAATGTGTTTGACGCTGCCCCTGAATTTATGTATAACAAGTGTGATAATTAGTATTCAGACCTGTAGAAGTTATGATGTACTTTGTTGTAAGAACCAATCATCTGCAATGCTCCAAGCGTTAATCCTAGTGAGAAGAATATCTGTGTCCCAGCGTCAATCCAAACCTTATCATATAAGAAAAAACAGTCAAGATTAACAGGTGCTTACTCGAATTTTGATAGATATTTTTTTCACCATACCTATTCTTTAAGTTGTATTAATATCTAGTGTTTTCAATTGAAGACATTATTCAATTATAGTCTTTGGCTGAGGTCGATACCTGGATTTATCGACCCGAGAAAAGATAAAGGACGTAGTTATGTTATCCCTAAATGGGAAGTGCTAAACAAATCTGACCTTGACTCCGCTCAGTACAAACTAATTGATATTTCATGCATTCACCCATTAAGTTTCATATTTCAAAATATAAACATGTAAAGTAAGGAAAAGATGTTCATCATTGTATTTACAGTGGTGACAATTTTTTGTGTCAAATTGCTGGCAACCATACGTACGATAATACTTGTATTGACTTCGAAGACATAGATCATAGGTATTGCGTTGTTTAGCTGATGTAAGTCAACAGTTTTTACTACAACTCTCAAAATAATATAAGCTCTTTGACATTTGTTCCCAAAAACTAGCGAATATGGCAAGATTATGAGACCAAATTAACCTACTTGATAATTTTGAAGATGTGTGAAATTCGGTTCCAGGTAAAACCTGATGCCTTCTTTCGCTCCATCTAATGTGACTCCACGTATGAGGAGGATTGTCAGTATCACGTAGGGAAAGAGTGTGGTCACATACATTACCTAAAAGAGTAAACAGTTTGATATGTTCCTACAATAAAATAAACGCATAAGAGGTAAATAAAAACAATAACAACAGTGTCAACATACGTACAAGGGCAAACATCTGAATACTAGACCTAGGGCTCTGGAAAACACATCGTCCTTTTATACGTTTAGGTAAGCATTTGACCTTCTTGGTTACATGATATATTCTATTAAATATTGCTGGGTTGTCGGGTGGATTGCGTGCTTGATGTACTTTTGTGCTGTTTATAACTACCTTTCTTCTGTTTGTATATTATTTTCCACTGTCTATATTTACCTTTCCCGTGACTTTGATTCCCCGGCAGACACACAGATACGACACTATCCACACGACCAGGGAACACATGACCAGTTCCATGACCATACCGCCTGGTGATTCGATACTGTCAGACATCTGGAGGGTCCGATGTCTACAACAAGTGTTATGTTTACATCGTTGGAAATAATCAAATTGCAAACATCTTTCGTAATATTAAAAAATAATGAATACGTTACATGGAGACTTTTCATATCTGTAATAACACACCGTTAACTTTCTTAATTCAGATAGAGTAATATCTAGATTTTTTTTCATTTTATTTTTTATTTTTTTTATTTTTTATACTTTATTATAAATTGCCCGTATCGGCATTTTATTGCCGAGATGAGAATGATCTACCGCTTAGCGTATATTATAATGTTTGGATCACCTTACCTCCAAAACTCTACTGTGGAATCCACTGTTATGCTTGTGTTTGAGGAATTACTTTTTGCTCCTGTGACACACCTATAGCAAAGTAAATTTCTATCAAATCATGCAAATAGCAAACAGTGTATATTAGATTGATCGGTATTGCTCAATAACCTCACGAACTGAGTGATCTAGTATGTTATAACAGATATAACTGACTGTTGGTAGTCGAGATTTACTTTTAATTATACTTTTTATGTAATTGTTCAGTTGCGATAAATAAGATACGTACATCGGAGTGTTCCATTCATTATCGCAGGTAGCCCAGGGTAGCTCTGACGTCAGACTCATGACAAAGTAAAAAGCACTCCAATTCAGAACCATTACGTAAAAAATGTTCACAAAGAACATAATGAATATAGCTGATACGCCAAGGCCTATAACAAAAGAAAGCATATACATAGCTGATACGACAAGGCCTATAACAAAAGAAAGCATATAAATAGCTGATACGACAAGGCCTATAACAAAAGAAAGCATATACATAGCTGATACGCCAAGGTTTGTAACAAAAACGACGAGTAACCAGAGAATATATTCTGCAGAGAATTTTAAGTTAGAGTTGTCAGCCAACAGACCAGAAATCGACTTTTGAAATATGAAAATAGGCAAACAAATATTTTAACAACAAAGAGACAAACGTTCGTATTCATGCCACATATACCACAAAACATATTTCAAGCTATATTTTCGACACAACTCAAACAACCCAGGTGGAGTATAAATTGGTCTTGGGTGGGTGTTGCGGTATATGTGCTGTAGCATTCAAGTGAGGTGGCACTATACATGATACCGTTGGAAGTGCGGTCTCACTACAAACAGAACACAATACATCTCCAGCACATACACAGGCATGCATACATAGGGAGATATTAGCCAGGTGGAATAAGACTACTTGTTAGCGCATGATAAGGCAGCTCCTGCGAATTCCTCAATATTGTATTGATTAATATAACTGCTAATTGTATTGACTGTATAAAATTGTATATCTATGTATTGTTAAGCGCGTTAGAGTGGCTTATGTTAGCTAGATAGGGCGCTATATTAAAGGTTGCATATTTATTTATTTATCTATATACCACAAAACATATTTCAAGCTATATTTTCGCGAGTGAAATAAAAATTGAAATGACTGGTAAAGATATCAAAAAGAAACGTGTCGCAACGCTTCAAGACCGACTGGTCCCCTTGTCCAGCAATGACTGAGTGAGCGAAATAGATTAATTGATCTACGCATGTGCATTAATTTCTTACTGTTGACATGGTACCTCGTTACACACATTACTATTTAGTTGCAATTCAATCAATACCATGAACACACGTATTAATGTCATTTCCGCAGTGCATGAAAAATAAAATAACAACCAGTGTGCTAAAATAGACAGTTTACCTTTAAATAAAGGACAAATGTTCCATAATTCAAATCCAGCCTTTTGCATGTATTGTCCCAGGCCTATCTCCAATATATACATCGGTAATCCAACCAACACTAGAAACACCAGGTAAGGTACCAAGAAAGCACCTGTAACATAACATAGACAAACAAATAGTTAGCTACAAGCTTACACAACAAATAAGTCCACATACAAAACCAAATGGATATATGCACAAGAAATTAGTAGAAAAAACGTATTATCAATAACGCGCATACTTATAAAACAAATTCTATGAATTCTAGAAATAATGATTGACAATAACATATAATTTACAATTATTAACAGTAAAACATAATTTACAGTTATTAATAGTTAATTATTATTTCCAAGCTAATCTGTGTATATTCAAAATTTTCAATTATTTCTATATAATATCTTATAAATGAGGATAGGCCGTTAAATATTTCGACGATGAAGAGACTTATATATCTTACCCCCACCATTCTTGTAGCACAGATACGGAAACCTCCATATGTTCCCAATACCTACAGCACCACTTATAGCACACATGAGGAACTCCGTTTTTCTTGCCCATTGGTCCCGCTTCGTAATGCCAGTTTCTGTATTCAGCTGTCCTGGCTCCATTAAGCAGGGGGTCTCTTGTAGTGCCTCATCGTTCATCTCATCCACGTTCGGGCTACCGTATCAACTCGTGACTAGTACTGCGGGATGTAGGATATATTTGGTGGAGAATCTTAGTGATAACGTTCATCCAATAAAGCTGTGGTATGTTCTTTCTGGAAAGTCATGCAAATAATTCAATAATTGTCAGCAGTATGTTGTTTGATAGCTTTTTGGAAATAACGAGAGAAGCCAACAATGTTCAGGAAATAAACGTATCCTTTTTAAATACATCTGATATATATCGAAATTAAAAAAACCCCAACAACATGAATATATTATCGTAATACAAAAAGTTGAAAAAGTTACCTGTGATCAAATGTTAGTAAAATACATGAAAAACATAAATCTCGCCACCTGATAACACATTTACAGTTTGAACGGAAAAGTGATATAAATTGACTAGGATACAATCTTCGTTGGAAATCGACTACGATACAATCATCGTTGGAATTTGACTACGGTACAATGATCGTTGGAGATCGACTACGATACAGTCATCGTTGGAATTTGACTACAATACAATCGTCGTTGGAATTTGACTCCGATACAATCATCGTTGGAGTTCGACTACGATACAGTCATCGTTGGAATTTGACTAAGATACAATCATCGTTGGAAATCGACTACGATACAAACATCGTTGGAATTTGACTAAGATACCATCATCGTTGGAATTTGACTACAATACAATCGTCGTTGGAATTTGACTGTAGCACGTGGACAAACCGGGGTGAATGTCCTATCGAAGTACAAAGTAGCATTGAAAGGTAATTAAAACCTATCATCGTTGGAATTTGACAACGGTACAATGATCGTTGGAATTTGCCTACGATACAATCATCGTTGGTATTTGACTACGATACAATCTTCGTTGGTATTTGACTACGATACAATCCTCGTTGGAATTTGACTACGATACAATCATTGTTGGACTTTGACTACGATACAGTCATCGTTGGAATTTGACTCCGGTACAATGATCGTTGGAGATTGACTACGATACAATGATCGTTCGAGATCGACTACGATACAATCATTGTTGGAATTTAACTACGATACAATAATCGTTGGAATGTGACTACGATACAATCATCGTAGGAATTTGACTACGATACAATTGTCGTTGGAATTTGACTACGGTACAATGATCGTTGGAATTTGCCTACGATACAATCATCGTTGGCATTTGACTACGATACAATCAGCGTTGGAATTTGACTACGATCCGACCGTAGTTGGAGATAGTCTAGGATACAAACATCGTTGGAATTTGACTACGTTACAATGATCGTTGGAGATCAACTAGGATACAATGATCGTTGGAAATCGACTACGATACAATCATCGTAGGAATTTGACTACGATACAGTCGTCGTTGGAATTTGACTACGATCCGACCGTAGTTGGAGATAGTCTAGGATACAAACATCGTTGGAATTTGACTACGTTACAATGATCGTTGGAGATTGACTACGATACAATCATCGGTGGAATTTGACTACGATACAATCTTCGTTGGTATTTGACTACGATACAATCAGCGTTGGAATTTGACTACGATCCGACCGTAGTTGGAGATAGTCTAGGATACAAACATCGTTGGAATTTGACTAAGATACAATCATCGTTGGAATTCGACTACGGTACAATGATCGTTGGAGATCGGATACGATACAATCATCGTTGGAGATTGACTACGATACAATGATCGTTCGAGATCGACTACGATACAATCATCGGTGGAATTTGACTACGATACGATCGTCGTTGGAATTTGACTCCGGTACAATGATCGTTGGAGATCGGATACGATACAATCATCGTTGAAAATTGACTACGATACAATGATCGTTGGAATTTGATTACGATACACTCATCGTTGGAGATCGACTACGATACAATCATCGTCGGAATTTGACTACGGTACAATGATCGTTTGAGATCGACTACGATACAGTCATCGTTGGAATTTGACTTCGATACAATGATCGTTGGAGATCAACTAGGATACAATGATCGTTGGAAATCGACTACGATACAACCATCGTTGGAATTTGACTAGGATGCAATGATCGTTGGAATTTGCCTACGATACAATCATCGTTGAAAATTGACTACGATACAATGATCGTTGGAGATCAACTAGGATACAATGATCGTTGGAGTTCGACTACGATACAATGATCGTTGGAGTTCGACTACGATACAATCATCGGTGGAATTTGACTACGATACGATCGTCGTTGGAATTTGACTACGATACAATCGTCGTTGGAATTTGACTGTAGCACGTGGACAAACCGTGGTGAATGTCCTATAGGAGTACAAAGTAGCATTGAAAGGTAATTAAAACCTATGCGTATAAAGATGTCAGCTTGATTTCAGTAACAACACAGTATATATATTAAACTGTTAATTAATGTCTTTAAAGTGTTCAAAGTGTGTAAATGTTACTTCATCAGTTCCGTGTGATAGACGTCGACTGCGGAGATGCAGGTTGATGACCACCACGTTTTGGTCGCCCTCAGGAGCTCGCTGAGAAATATGCTGTTTTTTTGTGTAATATGAAGGTTGATGTATTTGTTTAAGCTCAAAGGACTGCCTTGTGGTTTTTTTGTCACTACCCGAGTTCTCTATTTGAGGACGTGACATCACTTGGTTGTGACTAAGATTTACAGGACTGGTGTCGTCAGTGACCAGAACGACCCTTTTTATACCGGAAAAACTGACATTCGAATATGGGTTCACTTTACACTTACCCTCAGCAATCTTTATATGTTATAATGACTTTATTGAGTGTGTGTATGTTACACTTTTCCTATTCAGTATACATGTTTTACATTTATATTTGACACTGTATATATGTGACACGTACCATGTACTGGTACATTGTATATGTCACACATACACCATACACTGTATACAAGTTACACGTACCCTATACACAGTATAGATGTTACACGTACCCTATACACAGTATAGATTTTACACGTACCCTATAAACTGTTGTATGTTACACGTACCTTATACACAGTATATATGTTACACTTACCCTATAAACTGTTGTATGTTACACCTACCTTATACACAGTATATATGTTACCCTTACCCTATAAACTGTTGTATGTCACACGTACCTTATACACAGTATAAGGTACGTGTAACATACAACAGATTATAGGGTAAGTGTAACATATATACAGTGTAAAGGGTACGTGTAACATATATACAATCTATAGGGTACGTATAACATACATACAGTGTATAGGGTACGTGTAAAATATATACAGTGTATAGGGTACGTGTAAAATATATACAGTGTATAGGGTACGTGTAGCATATAAACTGTGTATACGGTACATGTAACATATAAAAAGTGTATAGGGAACGTGTAACATACAAAAGCTTATAGGGTACGTGTAACATCTATACTGTGTATAGGGTACGTCTAACATACAACAGTTTATAGGGTACGTGTAAACTGTTGTATGTTACACGTACCCTATACACTTTTTATATGTTACACGTACCCTATACACTGTATGTATGTTATTCGTACCCTATAGATTGTATATATGTTACACGTACCCTATACACTACATATATATGTTTCACGTACCCTATACATTGTATATATGTTACATTTACCCTATACACTGTATATATGTTATCCGTATACTATACACTGTATATATACAACACTGCCCTATACACTGTATATATGTTACATGTACCCTATACACTTTTTATATGCGACACGTACCCTATACACTGTATATATTTTACACGTACCCTATACACTGTATATATGTTACACGTACCCTATACATTGTATATATGTTACACATACCCTATCCACTGTATATATATATGTTACACGTACTGTATATATTTTACATGTACCCTATACCCTTTATATATTGTTACACGTACTCTATACACTGTATATATGTTACACGTACCCTATACACTGTATATATTTTACATGTACCCTATACACTTTATATATTGTTACACGTACCCTATAGATTGTATATATGTTACACGTACCCTATAGATTGTATATATGTTACACGTTCCCTATTAATTGTATATATGTTACACGTACTCTATACACTGTATATATGTTACACGTACCCTATACACTGTATATATATTACACGTACCCTATACACTGTATATATGTTACACGTACTCTATACACTGTATATATGTGACATGTACCCTATACACTGTATATATGTTACACGTACTCTATACACTGTATATATGTTACACATACCCTATACACTGTATATATACTACACGTACCCTATACACTGTATATATGTTACACGTACCCTATACACTGTATATATGTTACACGTACCCTTTACACAATATATATGTGAAATGTACCCTATTCAATGTATATATTTTACACGTACACTATACACTATATATAGATGCTACACGTACCCTATACACTGTATATATGTTACACGTACCCTATACACTTTTTATATGTTACATGTACCGTATACACAGTTTATATGCTACACGTACCCTATACACTGTATATATGTTATACGTACCCTATACACTGTATATATGTTATACGTACCCTATACACTGTATATATGTTACACGTACCCTATACACAGTATATATGTTACACGTACCCTATTCACTGTATAGATGTAATACGTACACTATTCACTGTATATATGTGACATATACCCTATACACAGTATATTTGTGACATATACCCTATACGATTTATATATGTTACACGTACCCTATACACTTTTTATATGTGACGTACCCTATACACTGTATAAATGTTACATGTACCCTATACACTGATGTATGTTACACGTACCCTATAGACTGTATATATGTTACACGTATACTATACACTGTATATATACAGCACGTACCCTATACACTGTATGTATGTTACACATACCCTATACACCGTTGTATGTTACACGTACCCTATACTCTGTATATATGTTACACGTACCCTGTACACTGTATATATGTTACATGTCCCCTATACACTTTTTATATGTGACGTACCCTATACACTGTATATCTGTTACACGTACTCTATACACAGTATATATGCGACATGTACTCTTTACACAGTATATATGTTACACGTACACTATACACTATATATATATTTTACAGGTACCCTATACACTTTTTATATGTGACGTACCCTATACACTGTATAAATGTTACATGTACCCTATACACTTCATATATTGTTACACGTACCCTATACACCTATACACTGTATATATGTTACCCGTACCCTATACACTGTATATATGATATACGTACCCTATACACTGTATAATATATGTGAAATGTACCCTATTCAATGTATATATTTTACACGTACACTATACACTATATATAGATGCTACACGTACCCTATACACTGTGTTACACGTACCCTATACACGGTATATATGTTACATGTACCTATACGATTTATATATGTTACACCTACCCTATACACTGTATATATGCTACATGTACCCTATACACTGTTGTGTGTTACACGTACCCTATACACCTATACACTGTATATATGTTACATGTTCCCTATACCTATACACTTTTTATATGTGACGTACCCTATACACTGTATATATTTTACGTGTACCCTATACACTTTATATATTATTACACGTACCCTATAGATTGTATATATGTTACACGTTCCCTATTAATTGTATATATGTTACACGTACCCAATGCACTTTTTGTTTGTGACACGTACCCTATACACTGTATGTATGTTACACATACCCTATACACCGTTGTATGTTACACGTACCCTATTGTTACACGTACCCTATACACAGTATATATGTTACATGTACTCTTTACACAGTATATATGTTACACGTGCCCTATACACTGTATATATGTTATATACACTGTATATATGTTACATGTACACTATACACTGATGTATGTTACACGTACCCTATTGTTACACGTACCCTATACACAATATATATGTTACACATACCCTATACACTGTATATATGGTACACGTACCCTATACACTTTTTATATGTGACGTACCCTATACACTGTATATCTGTTACACGTACCCTATATACTGTATATTATATGTTATACGTACCCTATACACTGCATATATGTTACACCTTCCCTATACACTGTATATATGTTATATACACTGTATATATGTTATAGGGACCCTATACACTGTATATATGATATACGTACCCTATACACTGTATATACGTTACACGTACCCTATACACTACGTACCCTATACACTGTATATCTGTTACACATACCCTATACACCGTTGTATGTTACACGTACCCTATACTCTATATATATGTTACACATACCCTATACACTGTTGTATCTTATACTTACCCTATACACTGTATATATGTCACACGTACCCTATACACTGTATCTATGTTACAGGAACCCTATACACTCTTGTATGTTACACGTACCCTATAGCCTATATATATATTTTACAGGTACCCTATACACTTTTTATATGTTACATGTACCGTATACACAGTTTATATGTTACACGTACCTATACACTGTATATATGTTACGCGTACCCTATACAACTGTTGTATGTTACACGTACCCTATTGTTACACGTACCCTATACACCGTATATATGTTACATGTACCCCATACACTGTTGTATGTTACACGCACCCTATACACTGTATATATGATATACGTACCCTATACACTGTATATTTGTTACACGTACCCTATACACGGTATATATGTTACATGTACCCCATACACTGTTGTATGTTACACGTACACTATACACTGTATATATGTTACGCGTACCCTATACAACTGTTGTATGTTACACGTACCCTATTGTTACACGTACCCTATACACCGTATATATGTTACATGTACCCTACACACTGTTGTATGTTACACGTACCCTATACCCTGTATATAAGATACAAGTACCCTATACACTGTATATATTTTACACGTATACTATACACTGTATATATACAGCACGTACCCTATACACTGTATAATATATGTGAAATGTACCCTATTCAATGTATATATTTTACACGTACACTATACACTATATATAGATGCTACACGTACCCTATACACTGTATGTATGTTACACATACCCTATACACTGTTGTATGTTACGCGTACCCTATACACTTTTTATATGTGACGTACCCTATACACTGTATATCTATACAACATATATATGTTACACGTACCCTACACACTGTATATATGTTACATGTCCCCTATACACTTTTTATATGTGACACGTACCCTATACACTGTATGTATGTTACACATACCCTATACACCGTTGTATGTTACACGTACCCTATTGTTACACGTACCCTATAGATTGTATATATGTTACACGTTCCCTATACACTGTACATATGTTACACGTACCCTATACCCTGTATATAAGATACAAGTACCCTATACACTGTATATACGTTACACGTACCCTATACACTTTTTATATGTTACATGTACCGTATACACAGTTTATATGTTACACGTACCCTATAAACTGTATATATGTTACACTTACCCTATACACTGGATATATGTTACACTTTACCTATAGACTGTATATATGTTACACATACCCTATCCACTGTATATATGTTACACGTACTGTATATATTTTACATGTACCCTATACACAGTATATATGTTACACGTACCCTATACACTTTTTATATGTTACACGTACCTTATAGATTGTATGTATGTTACACGTACCCTATACACTATATATATATTTTACAGGTACCCTATACACTGTTTATATGTTACACGTACCCTATACACTGTATATATGTTACACCTACCCTATACACTGCATATATGTTACACCTACCCTATACACTGTATATATGTTACACGTACCGTATACACAGTTTATATGTTACACGTACCCTATACACTGTATATATGTTACATGTACCCTATCCTATGTATATATGCTACACGTACCCTATACACTGTATATATGTGACATGTATCCTATACACTGTTGTATGTTACACGTACCCTGTATACAAGTTACACGTACCCTATACACTGTATATATGTGACATGTATCCTATACACTGTTGTATGTTACACGTACCCTGTATACAAGTTACACGTACCCTATACACTGTATATATGCTACACGTACCCTATACACTGTATATATGTGACATGTACCCTATACCCTGTTGTATGTTACACGTACCCTATAGACTATATATATATTACACGTACCCTATTCACTGTATATATGTTACACATACCCTATACACTGTTGTATCTTACACGTACCCTATACACTGTATATATGGTACACGTACCCTATACACTGTATATATGTGACATGTACCCTATACACTGTTGAATGTTACACGTACCCTATAGACTGTATATATATTACACGTACCCTATTCACTGTATATATGTTACACGTACCCTATGCACTATATATATGTTACACGTACCCTATGCACTGTATATATCTATACACTGTATATATGTTACACGTACCGGATACACAGTTTATATGTTACACGTACCCTATACACGGTATATATGTTACACGTACCGTATACACAGTTTACATGTTACACGTACCCTATACACTGTATATATGTTAGGTACCCTATACACTGTTTATATGTTACACGTACCCTATACACTGTACATATGTTACACGTTCCCTACACACTGTATATATGTTACACGTACCCTATGCACTGTATACATGTTACACGTACCCTATACACTGTATATATTTTACACGTTCCCTATACACTGTACATATGTTACACGAACCCTATACACTGTATATATGTTACGCGTACCCTATACACTTTTTATATGTTACACGTCCCTTATAGATTGTATATATGTTACACGTACCCTATAGCCTATATATATTTTACAGGTACCCTATACACTTTTTATATGTTACACGTACCCACCGTTGTATGTTACAAGTACCCTATACACTGTATATATGTTACACATACCCTATATTTATATTACACGTACTCTATACACAGTATATATGTTACACGTACCCTATAGTCTGTATACATGTTACACGTACCCTATACACTTTTTATATTTTACACGTGCCCTATACACTGTATATATGTTACACGTAACCTATATACTGTTTATATGTTACACGTACCCTATACACTGTACATATGTTACACGTTCCCTACACACTGTATATATGTTACACGTACCGTATACACAGTTTACATGTTACACGTACCCTATACACTGTATATATACACTTTATATATGTGACAGGTACCCTATACACTTTTTATATGTTACACGTGCCCTATACACTGTATATATGTTACACGTACCCTACACACAGTATATATGTTACACGTACCCTACAAACTGTATATATGTTACACGTACCCTATATACTGTTTATATGTTACACGTACCCTATACACTGTACATATGTTACACGTTCCCTACACACTGTATATATGTTACACGTATCCTATGCACTGTATATATGTTACACGTACCTAATTGTATATATGTTACACGTACTCTATACACAGTATATATGTGACATGTACTCTTTACACAGTATATATGTTACACTTACCCTATACTCTGTATACATGTTACACGTACCCTATACACTTTTTATATGTGACACGTACCCTATACACTTTATATATGTGACAGGTACCCTATACACTTTTTATATGTTACACGTGCCCTATACACTGTATATATGTTACACGTACTCTATACACAGTATATATGTTACACGTACTCTTTACACAGTATATATGTTACACGTACCCTATACTCTGTATACATGTTACACGTACCCTATACACTTTTTATATGTTACACGTACCTTATAGATTGTATATATGTTACACGTACTAGCGCGCATTATGTTGTTTGCTTGCAAAGCTGTGTCATTCAAATAGATCATAAATACCATACAAAAACAGTTCAATGCTTAAAAACATGCATTGGTCACATACCCGAACCATTATATGTGGAAATGGCCAAAATATCAATCATTATATGATTGAACCTGGCAAGAACATTTTAATTATATACACAAAACTAGGAAGGACCTTACACAGCATACTCTGGAATAAAGTAAAATTGTACGACAATATGTTGTAATGGTTTTTGTTTACGGATAACCTACCTTGCAATATATAAACAGATCTACAGATCAACAACGCAGAAGTAACATTTGAATTCAAATTTACAAGCACGCACGTGTGTATATTTGAACTTACAGCACACATATATAAATATATATATGTAGATGACTCATGCCTTGACATATTGATATATAGTATACAGAGGTACAGATTATATTATAATTCGAATTCACACGCACGAACAAGTGTACATGTATATGACTCTTGTCTGGAGTGTACAATGGTACAAGGTGTATAGTATGCTATATCCCGTTTACACATGGCAGCAGACGTTCAGAACAAAATCACTAGATAGATATATACACATTGATACAATATGACAATGGTTGTTTAGAGCTTGTTCACTAAATTATCGATTGTACTTATAGATACATAGCGAGATACAAATCAAAATGCATGTACTATCAAAGGACCATTTCAAGTGCGAACGGGTACATCATGTTTTAAATCAACTTCAATTTCTCACTTCAAAAGAAAAAAGTATAAACAAGTGCTATGGTGTCTCTTTACTCACATATTGACAGTTTCGACTCAACACAGGTAGCAGTACAGGTAAAGGTCACGCACTACATGTGTGTGCTGGCCGGTGCACTCACGGATGGTGGTTTACGTGATATCCAGGGGCTGATTTGTCCCATATGCACAGTTGATTTTCCTTCCTATAGAAAATCAATTGAACTAATGTAAATAATCTCCACATGCAATTGTTTATTCATTTCTATATTGATTCCTTTTAGGACCCTATCTGAGAACTTGTATTTTTATCTTGAGCCCTTGTCCTGCATTGTTTATCTGATATTGCATAGTGTACTGTTGACCGAAAGTGACTAACATAAACCGGAAATTCTCACTACAAGGTGAAAGTAGGAGTTGCCAAAGTAGACAAAGTAAAGTCAAACTCCAATACTAGTCATACCTATTATTGCTCATGATTATTTTCCCAATGTTATGTAAATATCTGTTTAGAGGCATTTTCAGACAATACATATGTTTAGATGTGATATTTTGTATTAGTTTCATTTAAAGATATAATAGATTCACTGTTCTACTAAATATGTGCCCATGCGGTGTTTACTTCTCATCGCTAAGCATTAAAGAGTTTATTACCAGCTAATTTCCCCATATTCCCCCAACTATTGTCATAGCATAGTTAATATAAACATTACATTTTCCATTAGTAAACATTGATATTGTAGTTCAGTTCTATGTGATTGTAATTCTGTAATGGTAGGACGCCAATTGTATCTTTATTAGTTTATACCTATATTAATAATTCTGTAATGGTAGGACGCCAATTGTATCTTTATTAGTTTATACCAATATTAATTATACTTTGTTTTATTATTGAAATGTATTGTTGTTCAATTACAGACTTTTGTATTGTATAAAAAAAAGTCTTGACTCAGAGCTTGGACACCAAATAAACATCATCGAATCTAAACAGCTGTCTTTCAGCACAACCGAAGTTAACTTTACTTAAAATAAAATTCAACCAACAAAAACCGCATGAAATAAACATCTACAGTCTCTTCACGTCTGGGACTACAATCCCGATCATCCAGTTTTCAAGTATACGTACATTATGTAGTTGACTACCAGCGTACCATTCACCAAAATACGGTAGTACAAATGCCTTGTACCAAAGCACAGCTGACCTCCAACGACAAGGTTACCAATACGCCGTTTACGCTTCCGTAGATTTTTCACCTACGCTCATCCACACTAGTACATACAAACACAATGACCACTCGGGGCTTCCGTACAAATTCTACCCGACCAAATCCACGGTAACGAAGTGTAATCGACATGATAATAACAATGAAATTGCTTATACATTCTCTGACAATAGTTATACAATGAATATTCATAACTATTTACTATGATCTATAATGTTCGTGTGTGGCATATTTCAATTGTACATATGGATTACGGTCAATATCTAACTTCGACCTAGGGTGAATTTCCTTTTAGCTCAGTGCTAGAGCGTCCGACTAGGAACCTGGAGATCGAGGGTTCGATCCCCAGCGGAAGCACACTATTCTCTTTCCTGTTACAAATGGTATAGTAACCTTTCCGATTTTAACTGAATATTTGATGTTAAACAGGATTTGAATGAGTTTATAGAGGGCAGGGATCGAACCGAATTTTCCAAGTTATTCCAACAATAAGGGGTAGAAGGTAGAAAAGAAGAGTTAGTAAGAGACAGTCTGAAAGGAGGAATCCTGTAGTTATTATTTTACGTAAAGCGTAACGATTATTAGGCTAATTTCCATAAATTAAGAGGTTTTAGACAGTCATGTAGCAATAAAAAACCGTGTAAAATCTGTGTCATTAGACATTCTTTGCATCCATGTATTGGTTTCATAGTTTGTTACGGATTTATAAATCAATGACTTCCAATACATTTTATTTGGAAAAACACCATCATCTAGAAATTGTATAATGTATTCATAAAGATTATACTTCTTTAGTAATCCGACAATGTCTGGTGTATAACCTTTTTGACTATAATTATTAACTGTATGCATAAAATACCTCAAAACGAATACTCTGCGGATTAAGTTACTTCTTTTCATTCTTCTGATCCTGCCTAAAAACAAAAGCTTTTTGATATCGATATACGCCTCTATAGAAAACCATCCGATTAAAGAAGTACACATATCAGTTCTTGTTCTTTTTCCGAAACCTTGGATCGACTTAACAATAAAATGTTGGGCTCTCTCTAACATCAATAACTCAGTATTTGAAAGTACCCAGAGTTCACAACCGTAAAGCGCAGACGGAAAGACTTTAAATTTTTACAATTTTAGCAACAGTTAAAGGGTTTAGTGCGCATTGATGTGCCCCAGAACGTAAAAGGGCCATAGTACAACTTTTTAATTTTAAACACGCTTGTTTCGTTCTTTCAATGGAATTGTGCTTAGCATTCAATAAGATACCTACATGAGTAATTTCTGAAACGACAGGCAATATATTATCATAAAGACGTACAGTACAGTTAATGTTTATGATTCTTTTATTACTAAATACGACAACATTACTTTTTGACGCAGAATACAAAAATCACCACTTCCGACTGTATGATTCACAAATAGTTAACATTTTATTTAGGCTTGTAATATTTGTACTAACCAAACATATATCGTCTGCTTGAGTTGGAACATTTACAGTTTAACGATTATCATTGCGCCCCTACCGCAGTTTTCAACTTTATTCGACAAGTCATTAATAAAAACTAAGTACATTTTGGCTGAGAGAGAAAGATACCTCGCTCCATCTTTACTAGTGCGGAGGTTAAACCATTAAAGCTTATAGAACTGTGTTTATACGTGTACATATAATTCAAAATATTCCACACTTTACCAGTAAGGCCAATATCATACAATTTTACTAGTAGACCGTCGTGCCAAACGGTATCAAACGCCTTAGCGCTATCTAAAAACGACACATATACATCTGAACCATTTTCCATGTTATAATATACACATTCCTGCAAATTAAACGCAGTACAAAGACTACATAGATTCTTCTGACATGCTGACTGTTGCTTGTTTGGGAATATATCAGACTCTATTATATTTTTAATTCTCTTTGTAATAGCCATTTCAAACATTTAAAAAATACTGGCAAGAGGGTTATTCCCCTATAACTGTTAGGATCATCTTTCGGCTTTCCTTGACCTTTATATAGAGTTACTATAATTCCCTGTTTCCAGTTTCTAGGAATATATTCTTGTTTAACAACAAGATTGAATAAATTCTGTATATGGTAAATTACAGAGTTTCCTGCATATTTAATATGTTCATATACCAGACCTTCATGTCCGCCTGCTTTATTTGACTTCAGGTTTTTGCAAATTAGATTGATTTCACCAGAAGTAAAAATATCCTATAAAAACAAGTCTTCATCAGAATGAATACTAGATTTTAACATTTTCATTCTGTTTTCAATCTCGTCGCGAAAATGACAGTCAAATTCTTTAGCATCGTGAGCACAGAATCCATGCTTGAGCATGAGAATGGTTTCATGAATACGGGCCTTGATTTTTTTTAGGATCAAAATCAACCAACCTGGGGTTTGACCAAGTATTTAAGATCTCAAGGGCTCTATTTAAAGTTTCTTGAATTTCTAGACAAGATGAAGGTGACTTTAAAAATGATGTATTGTCTGCAAAGAGACGAGACGTTGATTCAAAAATATCTGCCATGTCATTAATAAATATAAGGAATAAAAGTGGGCCAAGAATAGAGCATTGCGGAACCCCTGCCTCAGTTAGACCTACAGAAGTATATGAACTGTTTTAAAATACCTTTTGGTGTCTGAGACAAATAATTTTCTAACCATATAAGCTACTAAATGTTAAGCAACCATATGTTGTAACATCATCAGTTCTTTATTGTTTGTCTGTGTGTACTTAGAAATTACCATGCTCTTTGCAGGTTATGAAAAGATTAACACGCTCGTACTAACTGTGATTGCTCCTATGGTCCTGTTACTCCAGCATGGTACGTCGAAACATTGAAATGGTTAGTGTCCTATAATGAAAAACGCTTACTGGCAATCCATAGACAACTACCAAAGTTTTCCCTAGGTCTGTTACCACCCAGGAATACAATCATGCTAGCCCATTCAATGGGTCATACATGGCCGAGATATACAACATAGTAATTAGTGAACTACAGTTTGAAGATTGTTTCGAAAAAAGCAAATACAAGCCCAACTTATTTTTCAAAGTAAACATTGGCATTTTTTACTAGCCTGGGACATTGGGCTTGGCAACTTAGGCAAACATGTAGATGTTCATGAACTGAAAAAAAGTACATTGTTTTATTATTTTTTCAGTCCCCGAAGGGTTCTCGAAAGAAGTTTGTCAGGGTAATATCTTCTATACTATTTCACCTGGAGTAACCAGATTTGGTGTACAAGGACATCTTTAGATGGCAGAGTGAAGAGTGCAAAAAAGGTCACTTTGACCTAACTGTGACGTATGACTTGACCTTTGACCTTTACTTTTGAAAATATTTGTACCGGGCATATCTTCTATGCTACTTCACCTGGAGTGACCAGATTTGGTGAACAAGGACATCTTGGGATGGTGTAGTGAAGTAGGTCACGATGACCTCACTGTGACCTATATGCTTCCTGACATAAGTGTACTGTTTGTGTATAGATATTCTTACCGGTGGCCATGGGGTCTATGGATTGCCTTGCAATACTTTGCCTTGTTAATAATATTTTCTATGCACAGTAGATGCTATTTCTTTCATTTGGTCTTGAGGAAATTTTGCCCTAAATGGATCAGGCGATTTATTGACAGGGGGTTAAAATAATAGTAAATTAGCAACAACAAAAAGCCCTACATGGAATGTCTGACAGGTTTTCTTAATTGAAATACAATTTTTTTAACTACTATTCATTTCATTTTCACGAAACCTTCAAGTTCTTAGCTGGGGCGCCGCAGGCACAAAGGTTACTGAACTATGTGCGCTCGCTTAAAGGCAGTGCCTATTTCATATTAAGAGTTTTGAATACATATCACCACGAATTGTGGATACGATGACACACCAAATACCAACAATAGATTCACGGATTTCAGATTCAATTGCAACTTAAACATCAAACCAGATTCTGAAAAATAAGTACCGACTTGTCCTCAAAAAGTGCCGAAAATATAAGTGCCGAGGTAACCAAGTACCGAAAATATAAGTGCCGAGGTAACCAAGTACCGAAAATAAAAGTGCCGAGGTAACCAAGTACCGAAAATAAAAGTGCCGAGGTGTCTATGATTCTCCGTGGCCTTCCCTGTGGTGACAGAGAGTTAGAACCTGGGTTATGGTGTTCGAGGGCGAACACATTTACAAAGAGGGGAATAGTATGGCAGACTTTAAGTGTACACATGGTTACGGTCGCCATCTAGCTTCGAGCTAGGGGCAATTTCCTTTTTGCTTAGTGGTAGAGCGTCCGACTAGGAACCTGGAGATCTAGGGTTTGATCCCCGGTGGAAGCACACAATTCCCTTTTACACGTGCATATAAACACTTGCCTTCAATAACACAAAAAGCCACTCATGAATGGACCACATTGATAGACAGATGGCTTGACCGGTGATAGGGTCACACTAAATTACTGAATATAGAAAGAACACTTACCCCAGTCTGCTGTCTGGCCTTGCTACATGAATGCCATCCCGGTGGAATTGGGTACAAAACTACCCGACAAGTGGACAACAACAAATTCACCCGCGTTCTCGCATGAACGCTCAATCTCCCACACATTTGTTACATGTAATCAAATACACACCACGTGGCATAATTACACACAGTAGTCCAATAGGTAAAAATATAAACATATATGCATCCCTGACACACATAAACATTTAGGACTACGTTTTACAGACGACGCATCATGGAATCGACATAAAAAGGCACACAAAAGAGTAATAATTCTTCGTTATATTTAATCTAAGGTAGATCGTAAATCACTAATCAAAATATATATTGCATTTTTAAGACCAATTTTGGAGTATGCAGACATAGTATGAGATAATTGCACCTTACAATCTATTGAAATACTTGAATCTCGACAACAAGAAGCTGCTAGGAATATTACTGGTTTTTGATCGGAGACATCGCACAATAAACTCTACAATGAACTTATTGTGTAGAACTAACAACCAGTTTGATAATGTTCCCCCTTTATGTGCATCAATCTTAACACTATGTATACCAATAAAGATACAGTTAATGACTGTAAAGGGACTTAAATTAAAAAGAACATGGGTGAAAGGAGTGAAAATATTTCTCTATGCCAACCCCGAAAATCCTGTAGTAATTTAAATTCTGATTTATAACATAGCTTTTTAATACACAGTGCAACATCTGCTTTTCTTTCAAAAAAGAAACAGACCCTATTATGCTCTTAATTGTCCTCTGTTTTAAAGCACCTGTTGCATGGCTCCGCCTACGATGTTAACGGAGCCATGTAACAGGTGATGTTAATCGGGTTGCTGTACAATGAACCGGGCATATTCTGATCACATCGTTGAACAATATTAGAAATCATAACCATATTGATTTAAATATCTTTTTCAGATTGTTCTGCATGTGATCAGAATAAAAAAGACAGATGAAAGGACACATTCAGATCTTTATTAGAAAAAAAGCGTTTTACTCTGGCGGGCACCATACCGTTGATAATGGCGTCTTTTCTCTATGGTGGCTGATATGGCCATGCATTCAGAGATGAAAAGGCAATCGAGTTTCAAAAGGTATGCACGTAATGCTACATATACGGTGAACTTATCATGTGGTCATGTTGGTGTTGATTATTTTGACATTCTTCCAGGCCCTTCAGATGATTTGATGCAAGAATCAAATGGTATGGGCAATCCACTCCTTGCTCGTGGCGACTGTGTTGATATGGACAATTGTGGCTTCCACCATCACAGGGAAGGAGAGCAGCTCCTGTGTAACATATTGGACCAGAGGTCTGTAATATTCCAGCCTCCTTACTGTCCTGAGTTTAACGTGACAGTGTACATGTTCCACTTAATGCGTAACTACTTGAGAAAAAGCTCAGAATTTGCATAGGACTTCAATAAACTCTCCATTGTGAATGCTATAAGTTCTATCGAAAGTTCGTGTCTTCCAAATATCTTTCGAAAGTGTGGCATGTATCACTGATGCTAATACAGTTAATGTGCCTCGGAGAACTAATCAAATTGTCCAATCAATGTATTGTGTATAAATTTGTTTTTGAATATGATTTTATTCATGTTTTGTGCCATGTGTCCTATTAAATTTTTCAAAATCAATTTGTTGTTGTGTCTTTGATCAATATGCCTTGTGCTTTACGCAGGATGTTCCATTGAGTCGTATGAATCTTATCCAGCATGATGGCAAGTAATCACGCTAGAGACTAACATACTATAAATCAAGATGATTACCGCGGTGGCTTGGATTATATATTCATATGTTTGACAAGATAAGTTTTTAAAGTTAAAGTTCCTAGAGGTCCTTAGTGTTACCAGTCTGGTAAACCCCTACCAGAATTATAATAATAATACTACTTTATTTATAGAGGGTAGCTCAATTAGTGACAAAACTATTCTCCTCAATCTACGGCAATAATGTATACAGAGTAATAGCATTATATATGAATATAAACTCAGATACAATTAGAAGTCAGCATTGCAAAGACTTGCAATACAATTCAAGTATAATTTCAGCCAAATATGTTGCTGTAAAATGTATAGTAAATTTATTGTACATGGACACAATGCAATTATGTTATCAATACTTAAAATATAAAATGAAGAAGCATATTCATAGTAATTAACAGACAGCATTGCACAGATTTAAGCTATTCTAGTATAATTACAGATACTATCATATTGTACATATGGCCATTGTACTGTATATACATGTATTGATCAAACTAGAAATCAGAGGTGAAGAAAGTGCTTGAAGGATTGCAGACTGTGTGGCTTTTTAATTTGTACATTGACACAATTCAATTATATTATCAATACTTAAATATGAAATCAAGAAGCATATATATAGTAATTTACAGACAACATTGAAAAGATGGTAATCTTTCTAGTACAGGAACTTGATAACATGGAGGATACAGCATATGGTCATAATATATGGATCAAACTAGAAATCAGAGGTGAAGAAAGTGCTTAAAACATTTTGTCTTGAAAGACTGTAGACTGTCAGAATTTTTAATTTGTAAGGGCAATCCATTCCATACATGAATACATGTACCAGATATTTGAAAGTTTTTCTTATATAGTTCTATCTTAGGTTTGGGTTGGATCAGTTATCTATCTGTTGTAGAACGTAAAGTATAATTAGATCGAGGCTGGACAAATAAATTCTTGAGGTATTTAGGTGTTATTCCATTAATTGATTTATACATCAGTACAGCTTTGTGATAATTCACCCTTTTATTAATTTCTAGCCACTGTAGTTTTAAAAAGAGTGGTTTAGATGGTGCATCTAATGGCTCATTGAGGATAATACGTGCTGTTCTTTTTTTGTAACTTTAGCACTCTATCTAAGTTTTGTTTGGATTAATATCCTCATATAGGTATACAGTAATCAGGTAGTTGTAAAATAAAAACATTATAGTACAGTATTCTGGTATTCTGAGGCAAATACTTCCTTATTTCAATAAGCAATGCTAACTTGGCTCCCAACAATAAACAAACTTTGTCAACCTGCTGTAGACATTTGCCAACATAAATACCTCAGAATGTGTGGCTTGAGACATTTTCAATGGGGATATTATTTATTTTGAAGTTTAAACAAGTGTTTTCCTGTTTCATTTTTGCTGATTTCTGTATAGGAGAAACTAACATGACTTGAGTTTTGTTTTTATTTAGCAGCATGTTGTTTTGTTCACACCATTTTTCTACATTATATAGGACTTCAGCAAGTTTTGACTGTATAACTTATAATTTAGTTCAAGAAACATGAAGTGTGTTGTCATCAGCAAAAAGGTAAACTTGCGATGATTGAATATTAAAAGGGAGATCATTTATGAAAATTATAAAAAGTAATGGCCCTTGTGGGACACTTGTTTAACCTATGCTATGATTGATTTGGCACTTTCTATGCAAACTCGTTGAGGTTTTGCCTTAGATACGAGATGAACCAACTGATGGAGCTTTCATCAAAGTTATACATTTTCAGTTTGTTTGATATAACTTCATGATCAACTAAGTCTCTTTAAAATCAAGATACACTGGTTTAGGAGATCAGTATTATTTAGATAGGTGTACAGTTACATGTCGTTCAAATATTTTTGACAATGTTGGTAATATTGTAATTAGTCTATACTTTCCATGGTCATTCTTTGAACCATGTTTATAAATTGGTGTTACTTTTGCACATTTAAAGTGATAAGGATATACATTTGCATAACTGATCTGGTGATATCTGGTGCTGATATTTGTAAAGCCAAAATATAGAGGGCCGTTGATCCTTATCAAAATATCGCAGATATGGAGTTTTTCTTCGTCTTTAAGTTACGTCACACACTGATTGTCATCCGTGACAATGAGCCAACCTTAACACACTGTTCAGTGTCCAGCACTAATGTATATCATTGATCACTATCGTATAGAATCGTCGTATATATGTAATCTATGTACGACATATGTGTGAAAGTGAAGATATGCTTCTAAAATATCAGTTTGAAGAGCGACCCAGGCGACAGACCGATATAAAAAAGTTGATAAAACGTCAGAAGAATTTGGACTAATCGGGACCTAGTGATATATGGGTTTATGCCGCTAATATATCAATGCTCTGACAAAAACCTTGAACGATACATGTGCAAAGACATTGTCTATATCAGTCGTGCAAAATGCACTGGAACACCTGCATTTAGAGTAGTCCCGGACAGATGAACCTGACACATCCTGTGATCACCGGTAAGCAATTTATAAACAATTAACTGATATGCTTAATTGTTTGAATACTGCAAATGTAGAAATATTTGCAATGTTGAAAAATGTGATGACAGAATCACTATTCGTTTTGAGGGATGAGGTCTTGACCCTGGCTATTTAGTTCCTTAGTAATTACATGCAAAGCGTTGAGATTCACACCCCTTAATCGAATATACAATAAAATCGACATACAGAGACAAATACACATATACATACGGGGATTTTCCGAGGTATCATGTTAGTTCCTGCATTCTGAAAGACACAGCCAAAAATGGAAAGATATTTACCATATTTCAATGACTACGTTTTGCTACAATCACTTGTGAAGGTGAGTAATACAGGATTTCTTGCATAGAAACAAATTTACGTATTCAATACGTATTCAAACTAATATGAGTAAAATGACTAAAATGACCACATACCAATGCATTTATACCTGCATTGCTACCTCTCCATCTATAGGATGTCTAACTCACGTCTCTGTATCTTTTACGAATGAAAGTCGAGCCTTCTGATGGTGGTATATACCAGGATCAAAAGTCATGATCATACAAAACTCAACTACTAATCGAACGTTCATTATCGTACCTTATTTGTCATTTGTCTTTACAGAGGAAAAAACGGTGATCACCAATGCCGTGTGCTCACAGCTTCCATATAAGGTCAAATATGCCATGCAGACATGCTATCAGGGAGTATTGTACCTGTTACCATGTTTCTCATAACAAGTGCTTATTTATAATGTATGGTAACTCGTGTACGTATGGTCTATACTAATTTTTGCTTTTACTGCAAAACCTTAATACCGTGCTGATGATCTTAAAAGTTCATGTGCTGTCTCTTGACCTCCTCCCAATACCTTCTATATAATTAACTATTTCCATGCTGTGAAGCTCTGTTTGCTTAATGTCTCATCAATTCTCCAACAAAATAACACCAAAACATTTGTGTTGGCGATAAATTGGCTCACTTTTTAGGGAGTGCCCGCAATTTTTTATTCATATTCTGAAAAATTTGGATAAAAACTTCTTTTAACTAATTCTTGATCTGAGTAACACATGATTTCGAAAAAATCCAATTATTTCTTCAAACAAAGTAAAATGTCTGTAAAATATAAGCAAAGGTGAGCGGAAGAAAAACCATCCGCCAAAATGACAATAGTATACATATATGCAGTGTCTGACAAAGACTCTAGTCACTGATCTTTGAAATGTACATTCATATCATTTGATAAATTTAACCAAGTAAATACAAACAAAAAACAGGGAGGGATGGGAGGGCAAGCACAAGATGATGAAAATTCACATTAAACTGCCGTGACTGTATAATTAAAGATGGCGATCTTCTGAAATATTTTTCTTCTAAATGTTAAGCTGCAAAGTTAAACTGACAAATGAGCTTTGACCTCTGATCTATGAACCCGGATGTGGCAACCGCCTTTTATGGGTCAGGGGGCGTGGCGATGAGCTGGCCCGCTAATGTAAACAAAAACACGTTTGTTTTTTATAAACTCTCATAATTACAATAAGTTTATATAATAATCCTAATTTTTATGTGAATGACCGTAGCGACCAAACAACGACTGTTCTGAGTACATGCTGACTAAATTAGATGATCTGACCACACGGGCTTTTTGAACAATGTTTACTTGCCGAAATATACACAATCAAAGTTCCAATCTAATCCGCCTTGCTACTTCCAGTCGCCATTTTGTAAACAGGACCTAATCTCGAGCTGATGCGCGTTTGAAAGAGTGTAGAGTATTGTAAAGCTTCTAAACGATCATGCCCAGAGCATACTCTCTAAGGATGATGTTTTAAATAAATTTAATATCAATTGTTTACTATATTTCTTTTCTGTATCACTTTCATTGATTCATAAAAGAACAAATTGATTTTTTCCACTTCAATTTTTTTTTTCAAATGTTAAAACACATTTTGTTGGAAAAACAATTCTAGTTTCGAGATTATGATCAAACGTCGTCTGCTTTGCAAACATTCAAGAAAAAATATTTACAATGTATTGATATTGTTTTTGTTAACTCGTTTATTCTTTAAACTATCTTAAATTAATAAATATCAAGATTTTGTGACATCATATATTGAAAAATGCATTTTGTGACGTAACCGGAAGCGCACGTGATAAGAGAACTTGACCCGGAAATTAACTCACTGCAGAATCGGGACGGTCATAAAAAACAGGCGATTATCGAACATTAACAGATTGATACGGTTTGTATTGAGACACTGATGTGCTAGAATACAACACAAGGTAACACTCATTTAATCCATTGCCATCACATCAATTACTAACTGACATATATGCGAAAATATCAGCATTAAATGTTTGCGATCGCGCAGACCTACTCTCGTTTTACAGTTTACATACATTTGTACATGTCGGCATCAACAGTATACGGTAACTGGTGTCCTTCATCGTGCCGAAGATTATACATAGGCGCATTGTCGAGGAAAAGTTCGTGATTAGAAGTTTGTGTGTTTGTTTTTATCTTAAAACAATCAGATAAAAGCAAAGTGGCATGTTACATCAAGATACAAGATACAAGAATCTTTATTTTACGTTGAATATATGTCATAGTTAATATAAGCTCTCAGGAGCTTGTATTTCGACAAACATTTATATATATAAATGGTAAAACATTGTAACAGTGTAAAGGCAAACAACAAAATCATAAGATACCTACGCTGGAAGGGTTAAGATAAAGAGGCTAAATAATCATGCAGTTCAAAATTTGGCACTAAAACAACTTAGTAAAACTTAAAAAGCAGTCTAGAGGGCAGGTGTGTGGGACAGCCCCTACCTAACAGCCCTCTTGATACTGCTGTACACATTTTTTTTTTTGAAACATAGCATTTATTTGTAACCTGGAGCACGGGTTTGGTAGCCATTAATTTGGGAGACGCTTTTTAGTATTGTATTGTCTCGGTATGGCTACGAATGCGTTCCGGGTCAGGTAATAGAGCATCAAATATACTTTACTAGCAAAACTTTAAACTTTCAAGATTATTTTAGCACTGGTCGCCTATGTATTTCCCTTGGTTATCATTTACAGTTAGAATATGGCCAATTATCTCTACCAACTGATCAAATACAGAAAATGTTTCTTTAAGTATTGCCCTCCTTTGTTTTTTGACATAAATCATGACATAGTCGACAAGGCAACTTGTTACTGGGGGCCGCCATTATTATTTACATGCACAGGGACTTACTAACCCTCAGTTCACAAATGTGTAATATATAATGTATGATATGAAAAAAATATGTGGACCATAGGATGGTAATTCGTGCCAAGTCCCTGTGCTAGGTTCAATAATTTAAAAAAAAACCAGGCTGAAAACATGTATGGAATGTGGATTCTTAAGAGAGGCTGTATAAACACATTATGAATATGTAAAATTATGATGGAAGTCCATTTTACACGACTTACCTGACGTTATTTTCAATACCTTCAATTCATCTGTATTTCCACACTGTTTTCTGTATAAGGAATAGGAATCAGTTTGTTTTTTGGGTTTTATAAATCCTCGCAACCACTTTTAAGTCATATGTATAAGAAAGGTCTGCCAAATATCTGATTATTTGACAACCTTACTACAAATATATAGCAGGAATTGAGCTTTCTATATCCACTGCACTACACTTTATATTATTTGTTGACATTTTTCTGCTACAATACATGGAGTTTCCTCAAAAGATGCTAATATCCGGAAAGAGTCTGAAACCTTAATCATATCTTTTAGAATACTGTGTTTAAAAGAAAGGTTATACATGTATCTCTTCGATCCACTAAACATCAACACACAACATTTAAACCCTTCATTTCCTAAACTTGAGATTAAAAGGATTGTTCGCTTAAATGTTAAAATATTTCTGTTCAACATTCATATTTACAGTGGTGTTCAAATCCACTAATACATAAGTTGACATAAAATTGTACTGCAGTATTTTTTGGTCTGATTTTTGACAGCTAAATAAGTCTCATCAAGGGTCTTTGACCTGTCAGAAGTTGAAATAGACAAAGTTATTTGACTTTGGTGTAGAAGCATCCTAAAAATAGCAGAAATTCAGGGCTGGATTTTCACGAACGAAGAGTTGTGCCCCTTTGTTTGCTTTTCTAAACATCTTATTCTGGCAGTTTATCATTCATATTTTATTTTTCTATTTGTTATGCACTTCATATACATCTGATGAGAATGGGAGATATCTAAAAATGCACAAAATTCACCAAGAAAGCTGAAAGTTGAACATTTTACTGTAATGTTTGTTTTACTTTCCATGTGGGGAGGATTTTAAATGCATCTGAAGAATCAGGGATTTTCTTTCATGTCTACTACTTGGGGGACATTGAACAGACCAAAATAGATCTTCTGCCCCCATTGCAACACACTTGGGATATTTAATCTTTCCTTTCTTTCTTCACTGTTCTGCCTTTCTTTGTCTGGCCGCCCGAGAAGCATGGCAAACACTTAAGGTGGCTCCACACATCGTCATCAGCGTCCATTTTCGTGACGTACCTCCGGAAAAAGTACAGCTCGGACTCAATTATCTTGATCGAAATGTGCATGTACACCGTGTCGACATTTCCGTATTGCGTATCGGGCATTCAATATCGTTGTGCAAAATATAGTAACACTGGGCCGTTTTCGTTTAAACGGTCAAACCGATCGGACCACTGTTGTTCGTTTATTAAAAAAAGGTCGGACCAGAGACGTATAAAGCCATATGTGTTATATACGTCTCTGGTCGGACCTAGTAATCTGATGCTGCTTTCAGGCGAGCCTTGAGAAAGCCTTGCAAGGCCTGCATACACATTTGCAGGTCCGCCAGGATTTATACCCGAAATTGTTACATCTATAAACGGTTAAACCGGTTGCTCCGCATAAACGAACAGGTCCCTGGTAAACAATAGTACACGTGCGTGCCGATTATAAGTTAACACCCGATATCGAGATCTTACCGGGAAATGTATAATCACACGTACTTTAGGAATAAAGCTTTCCAATTCATAGACATAAACAGACTCACGGGAAGACAGTGACATGAGACCAAACGACCTCAAGAAGGTCATATAGGAAACACATGGAATGCGGACGTACCGACCTCACATGAGCATATCACGTGCTTACACGAGTTCATAATCTCGAGGTCGTTATGTTACTGACATGTTATTATAAATATACCGTGAGTTAGCGGACTGTGGAATGGTGTCCAAAGTGTATGCATGACTGAGGGTAATTTGGTTCCACTAAAGAACAATAAATTGATAATTTTGATATCATATTTTTGATTTATTTCCATCATTTTTGTTATATGTAAACAGAGTCAACTGTCATTGTGTAAATGTCACCCCTCTGCAAAAAGTTCCGATTTTTTTCAAGGAAGATAACTCTCACCCGGATCGAAGTGAATGTAAAATGTAAAATAAATTAATTATGAAGCCATTGTCTATATTTTGTTCAATTTCCAATTCTATATGTATAGATCTTTGTGTCCTGTTTGCTTTTCGCTTGTAGATAATCACTTTTATCCGTACAAATTCAATAAAAAACATTGTAACATGTGTTACCTATTTTGCGATAAATAAAATATTTGTAGGATTAATTAGAAATGCTACTTTTCATTTTATTATTGTTGTTATTGTACCGAACAATGCCACACACAAAAAAACCCGGAAAATATTAAAATTGACGAAAATTCAATTTTTTGGTATATTTTCCAAAAAAGTCCCCAAACTATCGGAATGTTTAGATTTTCATAAAATCAACCCTACATAGTTGCATAACCATCATATGAAAGTTTCAACGAATTTTGCTGGTTAATTGTGAAAGTGTGGAGCCACCTTAAGGATCACTCTGTCCGTCATCACACGTTGTCGTTGGTGGCGGCAGTCACATTTAAGTTTTCCAAACTTTTTTTCGCCACCATTTACCATATCAATTTGTAACTTTGTATGTGGCTTAATCATAATAGATTACAGATCAAGTTCGAACCACGGGCCAATATTTTTTTTTTGCTGGAGTTACATGTATAGCCCTTTGTACATGGGAAGTTCTCATACTTAACTGTTTGCCATACTTTGTTCGTTACCGCTTGCTACTAAGTATGTGGCTTTATCATAATGGATTACAGTCCAAACCCTGTGTCAATATTTCATTTGTTGCTGGAGTTATGGCCCTTTGCACATAAGAAATCTCATAATTAATTGTTTTCCCGGACTTTTTTTCGCTACCACTTGCAACATCAATTTGTTACTTAATATGTGGCTTTGTCATAATGGATTACAGTTTGAGGTCGAACCCCGTGTTAATATTCCTTTTTTTGCTGGAGTTATGGCCCCTGCGCATAGGAAATTATCAAAATTAACTTTTTTTTTTTTACTTATTTCGCTACGGCTTGCCATATCAATTTGAAACTTTGTTTGTGACTTTATCATATTAGATTACAGAGTTTGAACCATGTATTAGTATTTCCTATTTTACCTGGAGTTATGGCCCATTTGGACATAGGAAATTCTCATAATTAACTGTTTTCCATATTATTTATAACTTAATATACATTTTTAATGGATTACAGTTTGAGTTAGAATCCAGTGTCAATGTTCTATTTTTTCTCGACTTATAGCCGTTTGCACATAGGAAATTCCTATTAGTAACTGAATTTTTTCCGGCAACTCGTCCACTTCCTTCGAATTGTAGTTTTCTTCTATAGGTGTCACCTTGACACCCGTCATACAGTACATTCTTTAAAGTCCTTCTTTATGGCTTGATGATGTTTTCAAACCAATGGTCTGGAGCATTACTTGGTTAAGAAGACTGAATGCCGTTAAACAGAGGGTCTCTCTCATAATACTCTGGCTCCCTAGGGGGAGGGTGGGGTCCCAAAGGGGGATTCTCCAATTCAATTACACAATTTGTTGTTAGGACCCATGCACACCTTTAGTAGTCAGGTTTTCCGTCTGTCTGTCCTTCTATCTGTTTTTAACTCACATGCCAATGACAAGTGAGCTTTTGTCCTGGTGCGGCGTCCGTCGTTTGGCCATTGTCCGGCCCTCGGGCGTAAACGTTTCTCTTTAAACATCTTCTCAATAACCTAGAGACCCAGCGACCTGTATTGGGCCTGTAGCGTGCTGGGATGAAGGGCTATCAAGTTTGTTCAAATCAGTGACCTTGCCCGACTTTTCCAGGTCACAAGGGTTAAATGAGGTAAACTGTTTAAACAACTTATTTTCAATAACCAAGGGGCCCAGAAACCTGATATCCTGCCTGTAGCATGCTTGAATAAAGGACTACCAAGTTTGTTCAAATCTAGTATCTTGCCCGGCTTTCAATGTCACAGAGGTCAATTGTACTAAAATCTTAAAACAACTTCTCAATAACTAAGAGGACCATGATATTGAGCCTATAGCATGCCTGGATGAGAGGCTACGAAATGTGTTCAAATGTCAAATGTGCTAACATCTTAAACAACTTCTTCTCAATAACCAAGAGGCCAAGAGACCTTATATTGGGCCTGTAGCATGCTGGGATGAAGGGCTACCAAGTTTGTTCAAATGAATGACCTTCATCTACATTCAAGGTCACTGTGCTATATTTGAATAAAGTGGTAATGAGCTGAGCATCCACATGAATGACCTAGATCAGCTTCAAAGTTGCATTAGAAGCAAGTGAGCGACACAGGCCATTTGGGCTTCTTGTCTAATTTCTGCACAATATCTTCAGGAATGTTGGTTGGATTGCTTTCAGACTTTATCCAGTGCTTTTTTTGCAAAAAGTGCTTGTTTTGAATAGCTTTTCAGGCCCGGCGGTCAAAGGTCAAGGTCACTGTTACCATGAATAGAAAATTAGTTAAGGCACAATGTTTCCAATTCTGTTGGGATGATTACACTGATGCTTTATTAAGTGCTACCTCGGAGAAAGTGCCTGCTTTGGTGCTTTGCTGGTGAAAGGTTAAGGTATTTGTCACTTTAGAAAGTATTTGCTTGGGATACAAATTGTAGCTTTTGAGGCATCGATGTCAAAGTTCAAGGTTAATGTAACTATAAATAGAATAACATTTCATGCACAATATTTGGAGCTCTTTTGGACCGTTTGCACTCAGAATTTATCCAATGCAATAAGATGTTTGCTTAAGCTTTTGGATTGCTTTTCAGCCTTTGATATCAAAGGTCAAGGTCACTTATTATAAATAAAACATCAGTTTGTGCACAGTATTTCGAATTCTGTTGGACTGATTACACTCAGATTTTATCGAGTCCTTCCTGGAAGAAAGTGCCTGCTTGGGATAACTTTTCCGGTCCAGTGGTCAAAGGTCAAGGAGCCACTATAAATAGAAAATCTGTCTTATGCACTAATGCACAATATCTTGATTTCTCTCGGGCTGATTACACTCTTGATTTTATCGAGTGCTTCCTCAAAGAAAGTGCCTGCTTGGGATAACTTTCCAGCCCCTATTGAATTTAATGTGAACTGTTGAAACCCAGTCTGAATAGTTCACATTAAATTCAACGTGTCATGCTTTAAGCAATTGCTGTGCTTTAAATATTATTGTTCATATTTTATTGTTGCCGTAAATGAAACAATTTGTATCTCCCGTATTTTTTATTGTTGGTAAGATCATAAAGTTATGCATTTGTCTAAGTAATGTAACGTCACAATTAAGCTTGTATTGTTGTTGACGTCATGGATTTATGTGTATGCCTTCTGTGACGTCATAATGACTTTGCATTATTGATGACGTCATACTTTCTTGTGTAAACAACTATGACCTCACAATACCTGTTTTCAAAATAAACAGTCTCCTGATGAACGGGGAATCAACCCGAGAAAGGCCTAGAGACGCTATCTCTGTATTTTGTTCTATTTATATATATATATATATATAGAATAAAAACAAATTTTTCAGATTGTCCGCTAGGCCTTTCTGCCTTCTAGGGCTTCTTCAGGCGGATTGATGTTTATTTATCACCGTTGGTTACATGACGTCATCAATATTTGTATAGTCAACAATTTTAATGACGTCATAAATAAACAAGCATAGTGACGTCACAAACAATACCAAGACAAAGAAAACATCTACATACAATACATTGCAAAAATCATTGTGCATTCAGGCTGGGTTTGAGGACTTTTATAAACATATTTTCTTTAATTTCTCTTGCAACTACATCGTCGCTATTCAGTTTGTAAATAGGTAACACATGAAAATCATCTTTAGAACATCGATGCATATGTTTGCTAACTTTTAAAAATCTTAGTTCATTGTCCTTCATTTGTTGTCTATGTACATTCATTCGTATTCTCAATTCACATCCGGTCTGTCCGATATAAAATTCACCACATTGTTTACATATTAAAGAGTAAATAACATTCTTAGAATTACAGTTAATGTCTGATCTAATTTCTATTTTGGAACCATTTGCAAAAACGTAGTCTTTACATTCAATGATAATCTTACATGTACCACACCTTGGTTTCTTACATTTTTTTACACCAGTGACAACATTTGTGGTATTCATATCAAATTTGGATGTACATAGTAAACGTTTCAAGTTTTTAGGTTGTCTTTTACAGTTTATAATCTTCTTCTTATCAAAAATACACTTCATGTTCTCACTGTTTTTCATAAAATTTACAAAATGTTTAACTACAGGAAACATATTACAATTATTTGTATTGTAAGTAGTAACAAATGGTATGATACCATTATGGTTATATATATATATATATATCTTAATACCGGTTAGCTTGTAATAATAATAATAGACTTTAGTTAACGAGGTTGACATGTTTAGGCTCATCTACCACGTGGTCTATCAAAGTGTCAAAATAATCAATCAATAAATATATAGTCTGATGTTAACGAATTTACATTTTAAAACCATATACATGTATATAGATTTTTTAAGGATGTTTTCAATGATATAGATTTTTCAACATTTTATCACGCAACAACTGAAAACTCTGTTTTATTGATAAAAATTGATTTAAAAGATATTCTATTTAATAGCGAGCGCAGCGAGCGCTTTTTGTATCGTACGCGTGGTGTATATATATAGTTCAAGCAAAAAGCTATATATAGTAACACAAAACGAAACTACAATACTATGCGATCTTTTTTCTTTACATCGTTCAGAACGGACTTTAAAATTTGCGACGCTCTGATTGGTTATTAATAGATCAGAAGCTAAAAAATCACCGTTTTAAACATCTCTGTGGGAATAGAAAATATGTTTCACATCGTAACTTATTTGCGTGAACTTTGCAAACGTATTCGTTATGGTTTCAAATGTTTCTTCATTAAAACAGGTTTAATTTTTTTTCGACGTTTTTGACGAATCAGGTTAAGCAATAAAAATATTTGCGGTTTGAAAGTCGCGGACTTAAAAATTCGCCACATTCTGATTGGTTGAAAAAGACCCAAACAGAAAACTTCACCGGGAAGCCTGCTATACCAAACGCGAGAGGAATCAACAAGAGTTTAGAGTGAATTTTACATGTTTTGACCTCATCACAGACAAGTTTTATGTTTGACTCAAAGGTCTACCAATTTTAATATGTGTTTTTCACTCTTTCAACAAGAAAACAACCGTCGGCTTCACGAAAGATAGGCCTGTGCAAGTCTAGTCACTTCAGTGTAAAGGAGAACCGGTCAGACGAAGAGTTTCTTTGTAAATGTATTTACAAGTTATTTAATCAGTTTTATCGCTTCTATTTAATTAAAAACAACGAAACTTACAAAAAATGCATTCCATTAAGTCTCCTTAATGCATATTATATACATATGTGTGTATGTGAGTGTGTGTTTGTATGTGTGTTATGGACTGTGAGTGTACAAACATATATATGATTTGCTAAGAAAGTATTTTATAAGTTTTCAAATGTCATCAAATAATGTTTCTTGGTTTAACGTTCTAGCCTATATTTTTGTAAGTGCATATGAGTGTGTCTGTAAGTGCATATGAGTGTGTCTTGTTGAGCAATGTATTAAATCTATGCTTTCTGTTCATCTATACCAGTTAGGAGAAGACTTATATATAGGCTAATCCTCTTGTTTCATCCAATTGTTCATTTTTTTGTCCAATAAAATTTGTTGAAATAAATAAGTCCCCTTTACATGTACAATGTCTTTTACCATTAACGTTATTATTTCTAATATTTGTTTGATATATAGATAGATTTATTTGGTAAAACATTGCATCAATACATAAAAGTACATCACATGGACAATACATGTTTTACCAGGATAACACAGTAAAGTCACAGACTTATTTCCACAGTGGTCCCTAACATATAACATAAATAGATCATTTTACAAATACAATTACAAGTCAATACACTCATATATTTATCACAGGGTAATATATTGAGTACAAAATTAACATCACCATTCTATGTTCTGTGTCACATATGGTATTATTCATATAAGTTAAAACACTAACGGTCTCTGTTGCATAAAACGCATTATGTGTTACACATAACATAACATATCAAGAACCCTGCTGTAAAAATGTTTTCACTCCTTCTTAAAATTTATTTTGTTTGTTATAGACCGTATAACAGAAGGTAAAACGTTCCAAATCTGAATCCCGTTGTAAAAGAAAGTCTTTGAATCTGACCTTTTGCACATGGCACTGTAAAGTTTAAAGATGATTTTCTAGTTGCGTATCCATGGCGTTCATTAACCCTCGTAAATCTTTCTGTAATATAACTTGGACAAGTTTCGTGAAATACATTGAACATAATTATGGTTTAAGCCCAATTGCTTTGCTCGGTTTTCAACATTTGTTCTACCCTTTAATTGTATTTATGCTCTCTATTTAATGAAGGCAATAATTGCACTTTTGTAAACAAATGATATATGGTTATAAATGATAAATGCATACTTGCAAACCTTTTGATTTTTTTATGGGGGAGAAGCCGTGTGCTCAAAATAAAATATTACAAAACATGAATAATTATAAAAGATGTGTATATGCCCCCTAGGTAAAAAAACCCACTTTAGAGTGTCATTTTGTCAATCGTCTTTTAAGGTGTTCTTTCTGATGAAATAATTAGGTATCAGAATAATTAAGCAAGTTTAATTACTGGCTGAAAATGGTCAATTCTAGCACGGACTTAAATAGCAATCTAATTCCGTGGTCTGGCCTATGAGTCGAAAGGTGTTAAGGGGACGTAACTCACGAGATCTGGAAAAATAAGCTACATGTAGATATGATTCGTCATTTCAACAAGGAATTAGACTAGACCTAGGTCCATGACTTTGACTAATTTTCATATGTTTCACTTTTCGAAACGTGAAATAATCAGTTTTTAAATATGAAAATGAAAAATTGATTAACTGATTACATGTAACGTTTTAGTCTATTTTCAACCACGTGTATAATCCATTCAGATACGTGGTCACTCACAAACTCTACTTACAGATCATTGATATATCTGGTCACACACTCTAATTATACTATAAACCACTGAGATACCTGGTCACAATCACTGGTAATAGTTCACTGAGTTACATGTACCTAGTCATGAACAGTAACAGACGCACTAACTATGGACAACTGAGATACCTGATCACAATAAAATATAGTTCACTGAGATACATTGACACAAAATCTTACTAGAGACCAATGAGATCCCTGGTTACAAACTCTCACTATATACCACTGAGATACCTGGTTACAAACACTTATCATTGATCAATTGACGCAACATTTCTCAGCGATCAAGCCCAGTTTAAAAAACTATCACGTTTGTGAGATGTTTACATAATTGAGTTGTTAGTTTGTAAACAACTTTATGACGAGCACTGCTTTAATATGTGATTTGCATTCATAGCCTTATGCATCGAGATATATAAGTGTATAATTTACAAAACAATATAATATGTAGTATGGCAGGTTTTGACTGTATTGTATTGGAGGTAATTGAAAAGTCTTGCAGCTGTGAACACGTCAGGTTTGTTTTCAGAAGCTGAAATCATTGATATTGTCTTGAGCAAATCGAAATATTTTCATAACTGACGCACCCTTAAAAGCTTTTAACTTTTTGATGAATTGGTTTTGTGCATCCAATTAAGTGTGTTATAGTCATATGTATAATATATCGTCTGATGTCGATTACTTTTTAGATTAATTTTAGAGATATAGTTTGAAGATGCTTCACGATCTGTAGATTTCATTACACACGTGTGCCACGCCACCGGCCGTACAAAATCAATTTATCATAACTCGGTCAATTTTTAAATATCTAGCTGAAGTTTGGTACATAGGTGTATCATAGTCATATGAATAACACACAGGGGCTCGGTTTCGGGATACTTTCGGTTAGTAATAAATCTATACACACCAGTAAATAACAGCAACACTTTTTATCCGGTGTTTATACACATTCTAAAACCTACCCACATTTTTTTTATAAGGTTTACCATTTTGATAACTAAATACTGGTATATGAGATATCTAAAATTCAAAAATATAATATGAAGGTTCCTATAATTATGGGAATTTAAGGGGTTTCCCCTGTCAACTACAAGTAAATGTAGAGATTCAACTGGGGGGAACCGTGATAACTTGTCATGAATAACCTTGGCTTATGTACGGATTTGAATTGCATGTACCAGGATATGTGTCCATCTTATTTTTGACACTTATATTGCAGAATCATAATTAATATTAATGGAAAATTAAGGATATTTTTATTTTACTATTTCACTATATCCTTTTTTTCGGAAAATTGTCAGCGATATATACCGTATGTCAGACAATCATGTACCCACCATAAATGATACATCAAAAATATATGTTGGCCACTCCTAACATGAATTTCTCTCAAGGAATCCAAAAAGCCTTTTTTTTGGATTATATGAATATTTATTTGTTTTTGTTTGATTTTTACATCACTACAACAAATAATATAATTGCATCACAACTCAGGTCCATGTCTCACTTGTATAACATAAGATCACTGTTGTTTATGTATCATTTATGTGTTGTAATTGCAATGGTCCTGTTTATATCTATTGCAGCATTTGGATTCTGACGATACTGGTACAGTGGTATCATGCTTTAGGTTCAAAATATGATCACGATATAATGCTTTCCTACATTACAATGTAAATGATTAAATTGTTTTATCATTTGGTTATTCAAAAGAAATGGATATTGCAGTCATTGCTTATCCAATATTGGAATATTGAGAAATTAAGGTCCTATAACCATGGCTAATAATTTGTGAATCGCTTTGAGATGACCTACGAACTAGGTTGTAATAAAGCGGTATATAGGAACCTCAAGTTATTATTATTATGATAGACAACTACCAAAGTTCCCCCCAGCCAGGTCTGTCACCACCCAGGAATGCACTTAATACAAGCCAGACTGATGTTTTATAGTAAACATCGACATTTTTTACTAGTTCGGGGCAATGGGCTAGGCAATTTAGCTTTTTTACCTGGAGTAACTAGATTTGGTGTACAAGGACATCTTAGGATGGCAGAGCGTACAGAATTAGGTCATTGTGATCAATGACTTGACCTTTGACCTTTACATTTGAAGATATCTTCTAAACTATTTCACCCTGAGTAGCCTGATTTAATGAACAAGGACATCTTGAGATGGCGGAGTGAAGTATATCACTATAACCTCACTGTGACCTATGCTTCCTGACATGAGCGTACTGTTTGTTAAATATAGCAATTCTTACCGGTGAGGGACTATGGATTGCATTGCAATCCATTGTCTTTTTAACAAATGTGTTCTTTGCACAGTATATCCTATTTCTGTCATTTTGCCTTGAGACATTTTGATGCTAAAAGGGATCAGGCGATATGTTGACAAAGGTGTTGAAATAATAGTAAATTAGTAACAACAAAAAGTCCTGCATGAACTATCTGGTAGGTTTTCTTAATTAAGATACTATTTTTTATAACCACTATTTATTTCTTTTTCATGTCAGAATATTCGACGCACTTTTGTACTAAGGAGGAATTCTGTTCGTTTTGTAACCTTAAAGCCCTTAGCTGGGACGCCGCAGGCGCCCGAGATCTACACTATCATCACAAAGGTTACCGAACTATGTGCGCTCGCTTATAGGTAGTGCCTATTTCATATTATTGTGTGGTCAATATGTTCTATTGAAGCCGCTCCAGCATTTCACGATTGTTATTGACAGGAGCTGGAGAAAGGAAGACCAAAATGTCGTCGTTTCGGAGATCAAGAGAAGCGAACATTATCAAAAATGGGAGAAATATGAAACAAAACGTTCTGCATGTATGCCAGTAAAAAGCATTTAATTGTAATTCACATTTGATAAAAAACATTTCAAACAAAAACAAGATATAGAACAAACAAATGTCTACTGCGATAATCGACAACAATAGTATAAGGCTACAAAAGGCAGTGTTTAATACGGCAGAGTGGTCCTTAGTTTTGGAACTTTTAGCGAGCATGTGGATGGAAGAAAAGACAAGGAGTTATTATTTCCAATCCTATTGGTTCGAATGTTATGTTTTATGACTAAAGGAATAAAACGTTTAATTCAGATTGTTTTGTGGTACTTAAGCAATCCTCTGAATGATAAAGAGATTTTATTGATAGCAATATACGAGTACGCAAATCTGTCAAAATTGCTTTGTCTCAGTGAATTTCACGTGGAAGGAAAATATTTGTGGACCCGGACTTTATAGTTGCTGCTGTTGTACAAGGGGAAACGTATAGCAACTGCTTCTTTTCTTGACTACTGCTGTTTCTTTTGTTTAATAACTCTGTCGTCTTAACCATTTGATATACATTAGTTATATTATTAAAAATTATCGATTAAAGCTATATTTACAGCATTGATTTAGTATTCCTCTTGTTTGCAGTAAAACAGACACAGTTAGGACTATATCAATTGTTTTTGTCAAAAAATTGTGTCGAATTTGCGTTTTTTCATAAACTCGTTACTGGTGCTGGAGCCGTGATGTGGCCTGTCAAACACAGGGGTTGATATCGTTTTCATTCTCTGCAAAACACAAAATATGTTTTTATAGGTTAATAATGATATAACTAGCTGAGATTGAAGCAATCATTACAATAAATATATAGAATGCTCAATGTACGCAACCTTACAAATATATGGTTGGTATCGAAAGCCTATCAGCCGAGAAGAATAATATCAGTTCCTTACGTATTTACTAATCAAGCCGATGAATATTTTGGATGATACTTAATAATACAAAAGATGTTTCTAAGTGTATGGACAAGGCACCATACTGCACGAACTGTAACGTATAAATCTGTAGACACATCTACGCGTTTAAGATTAGTACACCATGCATATGTACATAGACACCTGTATAATCGCGGGCACATGTAAACATGCGGATATACCTGCATAGAAAAGTTGATTTATACAGATACACTCGAATAAACACTGTAAATGTATAATTAGAGACACATATTTGTACCCACTGTACCACGTTTACACATACACAGCTGTACAGACACATATGTGTACCCACTGTACCACATTTACACATACACAGCTGTACAGACACACATGTGTACCCACTGTACCACGTTTACACATACCAGCTGTACTGACACATATGTGTACCCACTGTACCACGTTTACACATACACAGCTGTACAGACACATATGTGTACCCACTGTACCACATTTACACATACACAGCTGTACTGACATCCGGTGTAACAACTGAACCATCCATACCTGTATCAGAGATCCGGATGAACGCAGTATCTGCCAAACTGCAACGAAGACCAACAACAATATGGGTACCAGGCCTAATATAGTTCCAAACACATGCGCTCCCACCGGATACTCATAGCCCTCAGCTCCAGAAAGCAAACTGAAGTTAAGTCCTTGTAGGACCAGAAGAGCCTTAGACGATAAAAAGATTAAACAAAATAAGAAGGAAGGTATCGCTTGTTATATATATATATATTGTTTTGTTCTGCGATTGAATTAACTCACTCACCCCTGAAATTGTATAATGAAGTATTTCAACCTTTGAATTGAAAGAGTTCAAGTGTCTTCAGGGGTGAATGAGTTAAGTGATGATAAACTCTGAAATGCTTACAAAATAACGCACAGTGCTAGAACAACGGAAAACTAATAATATATAGACGGAAAACTAATAATATATAGACGGAAAACTTATATATAGACGGAAAACTAATATTATATAGACGGAAAACTAATAATATATAGACGGAAAACTTATAACTAGACGGAAAACTAATAATATATAGACGGAAAACTTATAATATATAGATTACCACATACGACAGCAATATGTACAATATATTGTAGTGAGATTATTATCTTTACTCTCATATAGACATAGGACACTGCCCAGAAAAAAAAGCATGAGATAAGAGTATATCAAAGGACTTTATATCATATAGAGTGTGACTATACTTGCAAGTGTTACCGTCGTAACTAAGCGACTAAGGAATATGTTTCAGAAATATTTTCAAGGTTGGATAACATTAAAATCATAATGAAATCTCGCATTTAGGTGTAACAAATGTAAGCTCAAATGAAATTTTGATGACGTTATTATGCGTGACGTCATGGAATACTTTGATATCACGCCGTCAGATATATGTTCGTGCTGAACAACTGTCAAATGAGTTAAAAGTGATCAAACTTATATTGCAGCTGTTGTTGTATCTGAAAAGGAATATAAAGCAAAACGAGGATTATTTTACCCTCAATGACTCTTTGTCGCAGTATCAAAGCGAAAACATACCAAAAGTACACTGTTTTTAGTTTTCCTTTTTTTTCCCGCGAAGATAGAATAAACAAATAAAAAATTGTCTTAAACGGATAAAACGCATTTGTCGCCGTCCTTTCGACATGAATCTGTTATTGTAGAATACAAGTTAACAGTGTCAAAATGACTGAATCTCCACTGAATTTCGAGAGTTACAGTTCGTTAGTAATAGTAAGCCGGCTGTGACAGTTATGCCGATATTATTTTGTTATCAACTCAGTCGCCTCATATGTTAGATGTGAGAAAGATATACGGACAGATTGAATGTGCAGTACATACTTAACGAATTAGAACGTTATTTTCCTAAATTTAGAAGTGATTAAAGACCGTAGTATCGGCAACATAGTAATTAAATAGTATTCGTTCTAATGAAATAGGGATAACCGAAAAACAACACGTTAAGAAAACACGACAAAGCTTGCGTATAAGCACATACTATACTTAAGGTTGGGGTAAGGTATCGCCAAGACATTCTGGCCCACGGTCCGACCCTGTAACCCAGCATATATTCCATGGCATCGTAGAAATAGTCAGCCCCTACAACATGCATATACGATATCTGTTACAGTATATCTTAAGAATTAAAATGCATGACATGCCTGAGCTAGAATGCTACTCGGTCATTGATATCCGTGTGATATTTAATGCACCATATTTATACCAAAGGTAATTAAACAATGTCACACCATATTTATACCAAAGGTAATTAAACAATGTCACACCATATTTATACCAAAGGTAATTAAACAATGTCACACCATATTTATACCAAAGGTAATTAAACAATGTCACACCATATTTATACCAAAGGTAATTAAACAATGTCACACCATATTTATACCAAAGGTAATTAAACAATGTCACACCATATTTATACCAAAGGTAATTAAACAATGTCACACCATATTTATACCAAAGGTAATTAAACAATGTCACACCATTTTTTGTCTGGATTTATAGATCAATATCGCATCAGATAGGGAAACAAGATATCAAAGTAACAAAATGAAAAACGGCAGGTAGTTATTTAGTATTGACGTACCGACTACCCATCCTATCGCTATAGCCTCCCACATCAGTTGCCACACAAGCAGCATGCCACTGGCGCCGTAGTAGTCCACGAGGCTAAACACATATATTCCACCCTGTACAGAGAAAATCACCCTTTGTCATAAACTAATTCACCATTCTTTATCAAATGTTATTTTTACCATACACAACAAGATAACAAACATTATCTGACGAAGACCATAGCTGTTGCGACGCGATGAACATTCATCAACAATCTAATGTGTTAAATACTATACAATGGAACTCTGAACGTATCTAAATAACTGTATTCGTAATATATCTTGTAACAAATAGGAGGAATCCATTTAAATCAAATATAATAAACTAAGTGTATGCCAATCAATGAAAAGACTGTTTTCCCAATTAAATAGCTGGTTGATATATTAAATAGACTAGTGATACGTTTGCCCGTTTTAACACCTGATAAATCAGAGTCACTCCCCCTACATCTCTGACAAAAACACAAGTATCATACTAATAATGACAATCCTATGTTTATTTCACTAATATGGTGTAACCGCCACTATCGAGAGATAATTGATATGGACAAAGGCTGTTGTAGTAATTTTTAATAAAATGTTTTTTAATATCAATAAAATATGATGAAAAGGAAATATAACCTGTCATGAAGAGAAATTTGAGAATAGAAAAAATGACAAGTACAGTGGATCATAAGAGAATTCTGGAACATTACCGCCAACTTAAGGTTATCTATCGTTACATAAAAGTCGCCAGATTGATCAAAGTTAGATAACCACTGTTGTCATAATGGAAAACGACATAAACATCAAGTTGACAAGATCACGTCAATCATGTCTTTGATTTCAAGTTCTTTGTACCTCAGTCTGTAATGAAGTGGTATGAAGAGTGTTTTATAATCTTAGTTTGTAGAGTAATGAAACAACCGATGTATTCTTCCCGTTTTCCTAAAACACGTTCTCTAAGTCTCTCTCCTGGATATAAAAGGCACATTCCCCTTCATTTGACCATACGACTTGGGAAAAGCACACTGCAAACAACCTACCGGTATAACTAAGGCCAATTCATGCATAGGATATATATTGAACCAGGAGAAATAGTATGGTAAACACACTTTCCGTGTATATACCGGAGTTGTAAAGTCATAATCTGTAAATAATTTACCTATTAGTGAATATGTTTTCGTTTTCAGGGTCATATGGGATCGAGAGGAGATAATAAATAGAAAACAGGAACGAAGACAGGAATTATTGGAATAGAACCCTATCCATAATGTTGTAATGAGGGCAGCAGATCGGTTTTGATTTCTTCACTGTCCCCTTAGGAGGGGATAGATGGAAACATCCGATAATGCAGGTTTACATATTAGTCACCTATTACTACCACAGACAGTGGGATACTGCAGGGCTATTAAGAGTGTATTCAATGTCCATGAACAGGAAGACACGGAACTAGTGTATTCAAGTGTGTAAAAGTCGCGTCCTTTTGTTAACCTACTTATACAAGTTTGTGCCTGCATGGGAATAACATACCCTTTGCAATACAACCTACATAGGTAATATACATCTCGGTATTATCTCTATGCAGAGAAAACGCAAGCTAATCTGCAGTTTTAAAGACATATCCTGTCTTAAACCAACTTGTAAAGAAAAGACATATCCTGTATATAAACAAATTCCAAGCATATAACCTAGTTTTTCGAAAAAAGACATTTCGCCAGCCTCCATGTATTTGAACGATACACTATGTAGAATATATACTATATAGAACCTACCTTTGTAAGGAAGACAAACCCAAATATATATGACACAACACAAAACACGCCGTAGAAAAGCAGTTTTCCTTTTACTGTCCTCAGTCTCCGGGGGTAGAGGTCTACTATAGGGGTAACAACGGTTTCAATGCCAACAATCTGTCAATATTAACACAAACGATAACATTTCAATAATGAAACCTTTTTATCAAAATGTTAAAAAATGTGCCTAAAAAAGCGTTAAACAGACTAGAAATAGAAAAGGTACATAAACGTGTATCATATAGTTGCACTCTAGAAATAGGTCATACTACATATCTATAAGAAAGGGTTTCATAGAACTCCGCCAAACGATGAATTAAGAAATTGCACACGCATTATATATATATATATATTTTTATATAATCTGAAGAGTAAGCTGCCCCGGCTCAACCAACGAGCGGCTATGCTGTTGATAACAGTTTCAACATAATATTCAATCGCTTTTTACCGTAACGTCTTCCTGCGGTCATTAGCGATATCAATTAAATCAAATTTTGCTTAAAAATGTAGCTACCAGGAAAGTAAACCTACGATTTATCAGCTACATGTTCTACTCTAAACATATTTTGTTGATACTGTTTCATTGATGATGGCAAAAGCAAAACTTAATTATTATGTGTACATTTTATTGCGTTTCATAATTGTTTGTTATATATTGTTTATTATGAATACTTACTTGAGTTCCAAAGCCGACAACGAAGAGCATCAAAAAGAACAAACTTGACCAGAATGGAGCTGCTGGCATTTGGGTGACAGCTTTAGGGTACGTGATGAAAGCGAGACCAGGGCCTGGCGTACAGGGATGAAATAATAATTAAAGCATGTAAAGTGTAAGATATTCAGAATGTTGATCGATCGTGTGATCTGATGTCTATAAAAGTCCAGAAAATATAGATGTATATTTTTGTAGAATACAATTGATAATCAATTGTGATTTATGCGATTTATGTGAAAGACAATGCTTTTTAATATTGTACAAAACAGTTTGCGAAACTTTGTGGTCACCATCTTCATATCTTATCGATACATGTGTAGGGTTTTTTGAGTATTTTTTAAGATAAATGTGATTAATCAAGATCACGTAAAATACTGTTTTGTAACAATCAGTATTTCTAACGCATCTGATGTGTTACTAAGAAACAATCTGTGTAGTCTCTGATAAGCTTGTTTAGGATAAAACTTCTTTTACATAGATAATGAGCTTATCATAAAGTTTACTGACGTGACTTTGTCTATGATATTAATATCCATGTTATTGCTTTTGTTGTCACTGATAAATTTGGTAAATAAAAAGAATAGTGACTTTCTCAGTACAGAGTTTATTTATTATTTTATCTAAACTTTTCTGTTATAAGTAATAATGAATATGATTCAACAAAACCACAGACACCTCTACCAAACATTTAAAAGATCATGGTTCAAATCAAGACATTTTGATTTCATTTTAAATTGTTATCATGCAACATAAAAAGTTCATTGCGGCAATGTGTGATTTGTGCGTTATACCGGTTTATGATGTAAAATGTGCCATCACTTTTTTTTAAATAAATACGAATCGAACTAAGATAGCATTGGTACCTGCATCAGCTACTTCAGAAATAGATACTCCTTGACTTTTGGCCATGAATCCAAGGATAGAAAAGACTGCAAATCCTCCATATATACTTGTCAGACTATTGATGGCGGCAATGACGAAGCAGTCCCTAAACATAGCATTGAGGAGAAATTATTGTGCTCATTTCTCCGTTGCTAATATTGACTACTCCGTCCCTTAACCTGCCTCGAGGAGAAATTAATGTGCTCATTTCTCCCTTCCTAAACATAGCATTGATAGTGATATTGACTACTCCGTCCCTTAACCTGCATTGAGGAGAAATTATTGTGTTCATTTCTTCATTCCTAAACATATCATTGATAGTAATATTGACTACTCCATCCCTTAACCTGCCTTGAGGAGAAATTAATGTACTCATTTCTCCGTTCCTAAACATAACATTGATAGTGATATTGACTACTCCGTCCCTTGACCTGCATTGAGGAGAAATTATTGTGTTCATTTCTCCGTTCCTAAACATAACATTTATATGTCTATTAGTGATACCGCCGTTAAGCGTAGCAAAAGCTTCTACTCATACATTGTACAGTGTAGCAGTAATGTAGATCATTTTCCATCCTGAGAGTACCATTGTACAGTGTAGCAGTAATGTAGATCGTTTTCCATCCTGAGCGTACCATTGGACAGTGTAGCAGTAATGTAGATCGTTTTCCATCCTGAGCGTACCATTGTTCAGTGTAGCAGTAATGTAGATCAATTTCCATCCTGAGCGTACCATTGGACAGTGTAGCAGTAATGTAGATCAATTTCCATCCTGAGCGTACCATTGTACAGTGTAGCAGTAATGTAGATCATTTTCCATCAGGAGCGTACCATTGTAATATTGATAAAACCACCCCTGGACGTATTATGATAATGATGATGATACCGCTAGTTATCGTTACAAAATATGATATTCATAGTTATACTGATAACACGGCTGCAGAAAGTAACAACACATATGTTAATAATCATATTGATAATAGCGCTCCTAACCTAACATGTTGTAAGCGTACTGATTTCGTCCCGTATAGTGACATACTTACTTGTAGAAGTTATTGTGTACTTTGTTATAGGAACCGATCATCGGCATAGCCCCAAACGTTAAACCTAACGAAAATAAAATCTGTGTCCCTGCATCGATCCATACCTTACAAAGACAAAAACAATTATATATGACGTGTACCTGGAATGACATGATCGGTATGGTATTTAATAGAATGTCTGACTACTTTTAACAGACTCTTTCATGATGTAAGTAAGATAATTCAGGCTCCAAACAAGACATCGAGGGACATTGGACATTATACATCTATGGATATATAACGAATGAACAGGCCATATAACACAGATAGAGATATCAGACTAAAATATCTAATTCATTATTATATGACCTATTTTGTATTTGGTTTTATTCAAGTATGTGAATACGAATATGAGCATACAACATAATGATGCCAGGACATTTTAAAACATTTATAATGTTGTTATCAGTATTATGCATAACAATTCTCATAGAATGGGATGCTCGAACAAAACACGGAGAAAGTATGTAAAGGGGAGGGACTCTTTCATGGATTGAAAAAGGAAATAAATTAGAATATAATTCAAAATAAAAGTAAGAGATTATAGGCGTGGAAAATAATGTTTAGAACAATACATTAAATGCATGAGTAAACACGTGGGTTGATTAGGAATGTCTGTCCATTCATTTTTATATTTCAAATATTGACATCGTGCGCTATTTTTAAACAACAATTTTCGTTTTTAATATGTTTCTAAAAGATAAATAAATCATGATCATTTCTACTGAAGAATCTTGTTTAATCGGTAAACTTTGAGCTAATAATTTCCTATTGACAACATTTATATTGTTTTATTCCTCAAAATATATCGATATGTCGATCTTTTCACAATTAATTTCAATCTAACGTTAGTTCTTTTAATAATTTACCGGACGTGCTATTAAAAAACAATAAGAAAAATATACTTACCTGATAATTTTGAAGGTATGCAAAGTTGGGTTCTAAGTAAAACTTGATGCCTTCTTTCGCTCCATCTAGTGTGACTCCGCGTATGAGGAGGATTGTCAAAATCACGTAGGGAAAGAGTGACGTCACATACATTATCTAGAAATGGGATACTATATTTTTCAAAAAATACAAATAACACAGACAAAACCTGGACTAAATATCGATTGGGCAATCATCAAATAGCCTGGACAAAATGTCCAGGGCGTGACCAATTTGCACGTGTTAATTAGTAATGTATACAGTCACAAAAACTCTATTAGTCCGGTATGTGCACTTTCTTGACGTTTATTCGACTTGATAAGACCAGTCCATTAGGGAAGCATGTTCAACACAAAGCACAAAAAAATAATATTATATTTAGATATTTCATATTGGGCCGTTATCTTTGTGTTATCAAAGTTCATCGAATGTCATCAAAATTATATATTAACATATCTACATGTAACAGTTTTTGTAAACATGTGACTATAATTATCTAGGCATTGTTTCATCAGTTCTACTATTTGTACCTTTCAGATGATTTATCTACTTTATCTTATATAAATATTAACTGCCCTGCTCTTTTTATCTGTCATTTAACTGTTTGTATCTTCCTACTTTTAATACCTACCTTTCCCGTAACTTTAATTCCGCGGCAGACACACAAGTACAACAGTATCCAAACGACAATGGAACACATGACCAATTCCATCACAATACCGTCTGGTGATTCGATACTGTCAGACATCTGAAGGGTCCGATACCTAGAACACGTTTACCACAAAAGACAGGTAACGGCGCTTAAGACCAGTATTATTCTGTTACATATTAATTAACGTTTGAAAGCATCGTACACGTTTAATTTACTAATACTTATCGTCAAAACCTGCTAACACATTGTTTGTACTGCTTATACAATGTTACGAATGATTAAACATCACAAATCTGTCGTTAGGCTAGGATTTAATATCTTATATTGAAAATAATCTAAATTAATTATTTCAAGGTAAAACAGAATAAATATGGCAATGCCAGCATAATACTGTTATAATAATGTCCTAAATAATCTGCACTTTTGATTTTACCATAATTCAATTGTCCTCATTAGCCCCAAGCATTTAGTGCTTTGATATGGATTGTCTACAATCAACATATTATTGTTAAGTGAAGATCCAACGCTAAATGCGTACTATACAATTGTCGTCATTAGCCCTAAGCATTTAGTGCTATGATATGGATTGTCTACAATCAACATATTATTGTTAAGTGAAGATCCAACGCTAAATGCATACTATACAATTGTCGTCATTAGCCCTAAGCATTTAGTGCTATGATATGGATTGTCTACAATCAACATATTATTGTTAAGTGAAGATCCAACGCTAAATGCATACTATACAATTGTCGTCATTAGCCCTAAGCATTTAGTGCTATGATATGGATTGTCTACAATCAACATATTATTGTTAAGTGAAGATCCAACGCTAAATGCATACTATACAATTGTCGTCATTAGCCCTAAGCATTTAGTGCTATGATATGGATTGTCTACAATCAACATATTATTGTTAAGTGAAGATCCAACGCTAAATGCATACTATACAATTGTCGTCATTAGCCCTAAGCATTTAGTGCTATGATATGGATTGTCTACAATCAACATATTATTGTTAAGTGAAGATCCAACGCTAAATGCATACTATACAATTGTCGTCATTAGCCCTAAGCATTTAGTGCTATGATATGGATTGTCTACAATCAACATATTATTGTTAAGTGAAGATCCAACGCTAAATGCATACTATACAATTGTCGTCATTAGCCCTAAGCATTTAGTGCTATGATATGGATTGTCTACAATCAACATGTTATTGCTAGGTGAAGATCCAACGCTAAATGTATACTATACAATTGTCGCCATTAGCCCCAAGCATTTAGTGCTATGATATGGATTGTCTACAATCAACATGTTATTGCTAAGTGAAGATCCAACGCTAAATGTATACTATATAATTGTCGTCATTAGCCCCAAGCATTTAGTGCTATGATATGGATTGTCTACAATCAACATGTTATTGCTAAGTGAAGATACAACGCTAAATGTATACTATAACGTCAGAAATGAGACTACCTCCAAAACTCTACTGTTGAATCCACTGTTATGTTCGTACTTGTGGAATTGTATTCCGCTCCCGTGACACACCTGTTACAAAATATAAACTGAATGATCTTCAGAAATGATATACAGATAATAATTATTGCGACACTCGTATAAAATATTTAGCAATATCAATATGTAACAAAATACTTGATTGTACTATGACACTATGACTTTAATAAACACATTGATGTTTTGTTAAACGTTCTATATTGTCAGTAATGTTAGTATCGGTACAAACGACTGGATTGGTTTACATTAAGTAGATTTGTTTACATTAAGTAGATTTGTTTACATTTAGTATTTGTTTACATTAAGTAAATTTGTTTACATTAAGTAGATTTGTTTTCATTAAGTAGATTTGTTTACATTTAGTATTTGTTTACATTAAGTATTTGTTTACATTAAGTAGATTTGTTTACATTAAGTAGATTTGTTTACATTAAGTAGATTTGTATACAGTAAGTAGATTTGTTTACATTAAGGATTTGTTTACATTAAGTAGATTTGTTTACATTAAGTAGATTTGTTTACATTAAGTATTAAATGAACGACATACTTACGTATTATTCTATTTTTAGCCAAAACAACCTTGACATTTAAAAGTTTCCAACAACTTTATATTCCGTAACACAATGCACAAATTTTGAGTCTTCTTATTATTTTTTCTTAAATTCAGCACCTGTTGGCAGATAACTATGACTATGCTAAAGACAACAGACGGAAGAACAAACAGACGAACATATATCCTGCTTGATTATATAACCGTCTGATATCTAATACTTATGACGTCGTTATTAAAATGCCTGTTGCAATCTTAACAAAACAATGTAGTTCGAGTTATCGTTTATTGACATGGTCAGCACCCACACTATGCCATTGGTGTGTTATATAATAAAAAATAAGATAGTCATTCAATATACCAATATGTACACTTATGTTATTGTCAAGTAGTTAAATTGTACTAACATCGGAGTATTCCATTCGTTATCACAGGTAGCCCATGGGAGCTCTGACGTCAGACTCATGACAAAGTAGAAGGCACTCCAATTCAGCACCATCACGTAATAAATGTTCATAATGAAGGTAATGCACATGGCTGATACACCAAGGCCTGCAACAAAAATAGCATATACACTGTCTGATACACCAAGGCCTGCAACACATATAGCATATACAATGTCTGATATACCAAGACCTGCAACACAAATAAAATATATAATGTCTGATACACCAAGGCCTGCAACACATATAGCATATACAATGTCTGATATACCAAGGCCTGCAACACAAATAACATATAAGATGTCTGATACACCAAGGCCTGCAACACAAATAGCATATACAATGTCTTATACACCAAGGCCTGCAACAAAAATAGCAAATACAATGGCCGATACACCATGGCCTGCAAAACAAATATTATATACAATGTCTGATTTACCAAGGCCTGCAACACATATAGCATATACAATGGCCGATACACCAAGGCCTGCAACACATATAGCATATAGAATGTCTGATATTCCAAGGCCTGCAACACAAATAACATATAAGATGTCTGATACCCCAAGGCCTGCAACACAAATAGCATATACAATGTCTTATACACCAAGGCCTGCAACAAAAATAGCAAATACAATGACCGATACACCAAGGCCTGCAACACATATAGCATATACAATGCCTGATATACCAAGGCCTGCAACACAAATAACATATAAAATGTCTGATACACCAAGGCCTGCAACAAAAATAGTATATACAATGTCTGATATACCAAGGCCTGCAACCCATATAGCATATACAGTGTCTGATATACCAAGGCCTGCAACACATATAGCATATACAGTGTCTGATATACCAAGGCCTGCAACACATATAGTATATACAATGTCTGATACACCAAGGCCTGCAACAAAACTAGTATATACAATGTCTGATATACCAAGGCCTGCAACCCATATAGCATATACAGTGTCTGATATACCAAGGCCTGCAACACATATAGCATATACAGTGTCTGATATACCAAGGCCTGCAACACATATAGCATATACAGTGTCTGATATACCAAGGCCTGCAACACATATAGTATATACACTGTCTGATACACCAAGGCCTGCAACAGAAATAGCATATACAATGTCTGATACACCAAGGCCTGCCACACATATAGTATATACAATGTCTGATACACCAAGGCCTGCAACTCAAATAGCATATACAATGTCTGATACACCAAAGGCTGCAACACATATAGCATATACAATGTCTGATACTCCAAGGCCTGCAACAAAACTAGTATATACAATGTCTGATATACCAAGGCCTGCAACCCATATAGCATATACAGTGTCTGATATACCAAGGCCTGCAACACATATAGTATATACACTGTCTGATACACCAAGGCCTGCAACAGAAATAGCATATACAATGTCTGATACACCAAGGCCTTCAACACAAATAGCATATACAATGTCTGATACACCAAAGGCTGCAACATATATAGCATATACAATGTCTGATACACCAAGGCCTGCAACACATATAGCATATAGAATGTCTGATATTCCAAGGCCTGCAACACAAATAACATATAAGATGTCTGATACCCCAAGGCCTGCAACACAAATAGCATATACAATGTCTGATATAACAAGGCCTGCAACAACACATATAGCATATACAATGTCTGATACACCAATAGCATATACAATGTCTGATACACCAAAGGCTACCAAGGCCTGCAACACATATAGCATATACAATGTCTGATACTCCAAGGCCTGCAACAAAACTAGTATATACAATGTCTGATATACCAAGGCCTGCAACCCATATAGCATATACAGTGTCTGATATACCAAGGCCTGCAACACATATAGCATATACAACGTCTGATACACCAAGGCCTGCAACACAAATAGCATGTACAATGTCTGATATACCAAGGCCTGCAACAAAAATAGCATATACAATGTCTGATACACCAAGGCCTTCAACACAAATAGCATATACAATGTCTGATACACCAAAGGCTACCAAGGCCTGCAACACATATAGCATATACAATGCCTGATATACCAAGGCCTGCAACACAAATAACATATAAGATGTCTGATACACCAAGGCCTGCAACACAAATAGTATATACAATGTCTGATATACCAAAGCCTGCAACACAAATAGCATTTACAATGGCTGATACACCAAGGCCTGCAACAAAAATAGCATATACACTGTCTGATACACCAAGGCCTGTAATGTCTGATACACCAAGGCCTGCAACACATATAGCATATAGAATGTCTGATATTCCAAGGCCTGCAACACAAATAACATATAAGATGTCTGATACCCCAAGGCCTGCAACACAAATAGCATATACAATGTCTGATATACCTAGGCCTGCAACACATATAGCATATACAACGTCTGATACACCAAGGCCTGCAACAAAACTAGTACATACAATGTCTGATATACCAAGGCCTGCAACACAAATAACATATAAGATGTCTGATACCCCAAGGCCTGCAACACAAATAGCATATACAATGTCTGATACAACAAGGCCTGCAACACAAATAGCATATACAATGTCTGATACACCAAAGGCTACCAAGGCCTGCAACACATATAGCATATACAATGTCTGATATACCATGGCCTGCAACACAAATAGCATATACAATGTCTGATATAACAAGGCCTGCAACACATATAGCATATACAATGTCTGATATACCAAAGCCTGCAACACATATAGCATATACAATGTCTGCTCCCCCAAGGCCTGCAACACAAATAGCATTTACAATGTCTGATACACCAAAGGCTGCAACACATATAGCATATACACTGTCTGATACACCAAGGCCTGCAACAAAAATAGGATATACAATGTCTGATATACCAAGGCCTGCAACAAAAATAGCAAATACAATGTCCGATACACCAACGCCTGCAACACATATAGCATATACAATGTCTGATGTACCAAGGCCTGCAACACATATAGCATATACAAAGTCTGATACACCAAGGCCTGCAACAAAAATAGGATATACAATGTCTGATATACCAAGGCCTGCAACAAAAATAGCATATACAATGTCTGATATAACAAGGCCTGCAACACATATAGCATATACAAAGTCTGATACACCAAGGCCTGCAACAAAAATAGGATATACAATGTCTGATATACCAAGGCCTGCAACAAAAATAACATATAAAAAGCCTGATACACCAAGGCCTGCAACACAGATAGCATATACAATGTCTGATACACTAAAGGCTGCAACACAAATAGCATATACAATGTCGGATACACCAAAGGCTGCAACAAATATAGCATATACAATGTCTGATACACCAAGGCCTGCAACACAAATAGTATATACAATGTCTGATATACCAAAGCCTGCAACACAAATAGCATTTACAATGGCTGATACACCAAGGCCTGCAACAAAAATAGCATATACAATGTCTGATATACCAAGGCCTGCAACAAAAATAACATATACAATGTCTGATACACCAAGGCCTGCAACACAAATAGTATATACAATGTCTGATATACCAAGGCCTGCAACACAAATAGCATATACAATGTCTGATACAACCATATCGGAATAAAATCGTAACGCTAGATTCCAGTAAGATCCTTTGAAAATCATCATGCACTCACATTATAAAACGTGAAAGCAGATTATTTATGTGTCCAGTAATATATGTAATACATTCATGACATTCTTGTCAAGAAACTTTAATTGTAAATGTACATGAAGATACAGGATCGTTCCGTTGTCTGTTTTAGTTACACACTGTTTGCATGACCAATATAGAACTACCGATATTTGCATATGTTTACACGTGAAAAACTTCACAACTGTTACATATACTGTGTTTTTTTTAGAAATAAGAGAAAAGGGCCTGCTGATACATAAATATCCCTAAATGTTAAAACCGGAACATGATTTTATACCTGAGTGTTCGTTTACTTTTGAAACAGTACCATGGATACACACATTGGCATGCTTTTCTTTTTTCTGGCAAACAAAAACAAATGTGGTCGTATATTTTTACCTTTGAATATGGGACATATGTTCCATAATTCAAATCCAGCCTTTTGCATGTATTGTCCCAAGCCTATCTCCAATATAAACATGGGTAATCCAACCAACACTAGAAATACTAGGTAGGGTATCAAGAAAGCGCCTGCAACATAACATAATAAGGATGAATAAATATTTCTAAACATTTGTTTCAGGTTGGTAAGTATGGATTATGAAAAGTTCTTTTTACACAACCAATACTTTTTTTCTATGTGACGTTTCGTTGACTAGTACGATATGTACACTGCCACCTTCATCAGACTAATGCCAGGTGAAGCGTATGCACACAAAGGTGTAAAATATGTACGAGTTGTCCACAAAATCGATGTCGATTTCGGCTACGCTGTAAGCGTATGTACAATTGTTGTTATATATGTACCGAAATGACTCGATTCAGCTGAACAACTGACAACTCGTTCACATTTTACACCTTCGTGTGCATACGCTTCACTGGTCATTTGTCTGATGAAGGTGACAGTGTACATATCGTACTAGTCATCGAAACGTCACATAGAAAAATAGAATTGGTTGTATATAAATAGATAAACTTTGATTGTAATAGGTATGCAAATAACCCAAATACAACATAGTGTAGATTGTCACGGGTTATAGGCCGAAAATCCTAGATCTGAAACAAATAACCCAAATACAACATAGTGTAGATTGTCACGGGTTATAGGCTGAAAATCCTAGATCTGAAACAATTCTCAAACTAATATAATGAATTTTCTTTATTTCAGGAAAAAATAGAATTGGCAAAAAAAGTAATTTCATTTGCCAGTCAAAACCCATTTAACAGTACTTTTAAATGACAATGTTTTGTTTTAATTAGTTAGAAACCCCATGCAATGGCTAATCCTTGGTGACTGGTTTACCGATATACAGCATAATTGATAAATATCATTTACATCATTGCAAACCAGAATGTAGGGACCTGGTACATAAACAAACGAATATTTCCCACAAAACCAATTTACTAATAACAGGAAATAATTTGTAGTACCCTAAAACACGACCTACGATATATGTTTAAAAGTTTAAAAAGGTCCCCACGGCCCGTGTAATGACCTTCTTAGTGCCGACAAGCATAGGTGTACGACAGGGTGCATCATGTTATCAAAATAAACAATGTTTCATACTATTAAATGTATACCTAGGTCAAAAAGTATACCGAAGTGATAACCCACTTCCGGTTCTGGTACTCAAAAAGCTGTATACATTATTTGGTATATTATAATGAGTAACTACGCTAAACTTTCTAGACAAATTGGGAACCAGTAAAGTTGAAATTTAATGGTCAAATTGTTGTAAGGTCTGTGGCCAAATTATAAACCACATTAATGTGTTACGGCAGAAAAGTAAAAGTGTACATTTTTAATTCAGGGAATATGTTTTAAGCCAATATATAAATATGTAATATTTGAAGATTAGTCTGATTATCATGTATGACCTTGTAATCATGCTGTGTTTAAACAAATTTAACTATCTACATATACAATAGTAATCAGTTAAAAAGATCTTTGTTAACGGTATTGCATCAGTATCTATTACAATACTTTACCTCCGCCATTTTTGTAGCACAGATACGGAAACCTCCATATGTTCCCAATACCTACAGCACCACTTATAGCACACATCAGGAACTCCGTTTTTCTTTCCCATTGGTCTCGCTTCGTAATGCCAGTTTCTGTATTCTGTTGTCCTTGTTTCAAAAAGGGAGTCTCTTGTGCTTCCTTCATGTCCATGTGCCCGTGCTGCCCACCGTCGTAGCTAATATTTCCCGTTCTGTAAGATGAAGTACACTATTTGGAAGTGTGGTCTGTCAGCAAGCATTCACACGATATAAGTATGGCTTTATCTAAATGTTAAAATGCTTATAATTAGTTTTGAAAGGGCATCCTACGAAGCTATACCGTACATTATATTTGTCGTACGCTGTTTACTTGGCTATAGTATACTATCTACAAATCACATTGTGACTAGCATAATTATACAATTATTGATGATTTGGGTATACACAAGCAACAAAATAAAGTAACAATTTTGGACGTTAGCAATCCATCTCTTTTGTAACTTATCAAAATAACTATAACTCGTCATTATCATCTAGGGTCAAAAGGCGTTTACCGTTCCTGCAGCTATGATGATATATAAGAGCACATCATTTCACAGGAAATGGTTGCTGATGTCGATGAACAGACTACTTTAAGTCGATCGTTCAGTTACAGTTGACTATAAGTTGCCCCTGACCTGGACTAACGAGGAGGGTGTACTGTATATGTACTGGCTTACAATGAAAAAATATTTTAAGGCTTAAATTTACTAGTTAGGTTATCAAAACAATAAGAAAACAAGCTCAATGCATTTGAATGATAATTTGTGAAATATTAATTGATACATGCATTTACATTACTTTACGACGGGAGGTAAGAACCTGCTAAAGTATTATTCACACATAGTGTTTTCCTAAAATACAACTTTTTAAAGATTTACCTGTGATCCAGTGTCCATAAAAACAGTTCGTACCGAACTGGAAATATATCTCTTCTGATTTGAAAGTCACGGCTCATGAAAATATCAGCCACAGCTTGTTTGGAAAAAGTTTACCCATATGATAATAAATCAGGTGTACTACAGGGACCCGCCTCTACCTGAGACACACGAGTTTCAGTCACATGTTGTTTACTTTTGTAAGTGTAACGTTTTATGTAAATGTAACACGTGAAAATATTACTGTAGTAAAACCTTCTGCACGAGCAGATGGAAGTCTTGTTGAAGAGAAAGGTGATTTGCAGCGTAATTAAAAGGTGATGATAAAAAATCTGCCAGCACATTTTAATCACGAGACAGCTCACCTGTATATGTCATCTGATACACTGACCCTAACAACAAATATATGTAACAATTACTAGATATGTTAAAATGACTCTATCCAACGTATACTGGAAACATAAAATCCATAGTATTTCATACAGTGTATCAATGTTAAACTGAGTGTATACAATATGTCAATGATATATTTATTCTGTATTGTGTTTTAATGTTACAATTAATTACCTCTTGCAGTATAGAAATTTTAGGCTGACCCAATACAATGTGCTTATATAATACGGGCAACACACAGTGTATCAATGTAATCTTTACAAACGTTTCTTAAATGTCCTTAATACAAGGCCTAAAAGAAACCCCGATTCTACAGGGAACCACATACGTCGCCTGCTACGATCAAGAGGTTAAACATATTAGAGGGGCTTGCTAATTTGATATGTTATACTTCCTCTATAGAGGGTATATATTTCAAACTTACTCTATTCAATGTATCGGCCTGGATTGGATCCGATTGTCCCCGATGAATCAATTTTTTTGACGGCCCGATTGTCGTCCTGAATCGCCTCCAATCGTCCCCTTTTTTGACCATAATGAGTCCCGACCAATGGACCATGGCGGGGGGTCGAATCACGGACTTTCCTCGCGCGATCGACACGTTTCCGGGGCGCAAGTATGCGAAAGAACGCGCAAGTACCCACAGGTACACGGCAAAGGCCCGGTAGAGAGCGATCTTCGCGCGTTGTTCGGCCGAGAGAGGCAGACAGTGGTCGAAAATGTGCGATCCCGACTCGAGAGAGGACTCTTTCTGCCTTTCTGCGGCAGATGCCCGCCGTTCTTCCGCCGTTCTTCCGCCGTTCTTCGCGCGAGATTGGCCGAATGTAGGCGTATGTTGACGCAGGGAGCCGCAGGAAGCCGAAAGAAAACGGTCTTCGGACGATTTAAACGATCTTCGGACGTTCTTCGGCCGACCAAATTTGCCTAAATCGGCCGGAGATCGGTGTTTTTGGGGCCCGACTATATAAATTGAGCCAGACCCAATCTTTAAAGGATTTTCACCTCTGTTTTATTCCAGTACCTGTTCTGAAAAAGTAAGCCCTTTTTATTTTTATAACTTATATTTCGTTTATAATTCTCTGGCAGTGGTATTAATTTGTAAATTTAGAAATGTATTATTATTTATAACCATTTTGAGTAAATATATGCCTTGCTGTTGTATTTAGTAACAATTGATACTTTGTGACATTTTAAAGGATTTTTATATGTGTTTTGTTTCATTACAACATTTTGGTTTTAATTCTCTGGCATTGATATTGTTCTGTATACATTTCTGATCATTTACAATAATTTTGTGTAAATATCTCCCTTGCTGTTGTATTTAATAACAATTATTAATACTATGACCAAGACGACCACGGGACGACGGTTTTTGATCGGCTACTGTTTTTCAACATGTTTAAAAACAGTAGTCGATCACTTTTTTTGGTACCCGACCCTCGGAGGACTCAGGCGATCGCGCCAGATCTTCACCCGAAGGTATAGGGTAGTGCTCGACAGTGCTCGCAGGTTCCCGACTATTTTCGCAAAAATGCTGCCGATCGACCAAAAAAAGAATCGGGTACTATCGGGGCCAAAACAATCCTTGGTGAAATGGCCGCTTAACCAACGTTTTGTTTCAAGGATTTCTCTGTGTAACGCATGCGCATTTTATTGTAAACAATGGCCGTGGGAAGTTAGCGAGTGAAAACCGTTACCGCGTCAGCTACGAAGTAAACAGTTGCCAAATGGTCAAAAGATAGCGCAAGGAGTACGTTACGGAATCATTATTACAGGTGGGAAGTATTCAAAGGAGAATATAACTGCCCTAGCAGTTAGTACGGTGCATGTATTCTTCCGGATAGCCGGTTTCAAGCTGAAGCGGAATCGACAGACAAGCTGTTTATGTTATAAATGTGTCTTTGTATAAGTTGGAACACAGATGACATTATTTTGTTAATGGGTATGTATCGGAGAGAGTTTACTTTGGGTTGCTATATAAATGCGAAAGGAAGAGATAAGTGACTGGTTAGTTTGATTTTGCTATGGGGCCCTCCAAGGAATAACTGTTGTGATATGTTGGTACTCGGGGTCAAATGAGATACGTGCGCTATTAGATTTACATAATTTATAATATTCCCGGGTTCAGTAAAAGGATATGATTTTATTATATTGCTGAAGTAAACGATTTTTTATTCACAAGCAAGATTTAAATATATCAAAATGACGGTTCAAGATGAATAACTGAGGATGGAGAACCTACTTATAGTAAATAGGATCGCATACAAAATATACTTTTTTAATCGTAATATCTCAACAGTTCATGTTTTCATATGATGTTGACTTATAATGTATGATCGGATGGCCCTGGGGTACTGAAATTTACAATTTAAATAAAGCCCCTGATGATCTTTCTATTCATGCAGAGAACTTGACTGAAGTACCTCTGAGTCTGAAGATGAAGATTTTTGAAATATTGGTTAATTTTCCCTTTGGGGCACCGGCCCTTGGGTTGGGGCAGGAATTTTACAATTGATATCATCTTCCTCCAAAGATGATTCTCACCAAGTAAAAATAATTTCGTACTGAAAATTGCCAAAATATACCCAAAAGTGTTATTTCCCTATATAAACTATAGTTAATTTTACCCCCTCCCCTTGTCTATGAAAAACTAATTTTCGACTTCAGATGTAATCGGAATACGCATTGAAAACGGGGGAAAAAGTCATTTGTTTACGTTGTAAAAATGGTGCGAGCTACCGATAACTTTACGGCTTCTGTTTCGGACAAAAGGAACTGATTAAGAAAAGTTATCTCAACATAAAAAAGGTCCATTTACAAGTATGCTTTATTCTCTGTAAAGTATTGAAAACATATAATTATCAGGTATCTCAACACGTTCCATATCTGACACATATAATCTACATGTACACGGAAGCTCCTCCAAGCAAAACCTTCGAAAGGGAAACATCCTTCACCACCAACCATGGATGAACATCCACCCGGTACCCAGGGACAAGATGAGCCAGCTGAAACCTCTGAACCACCACCAAAATCGCCAACAACAAAAACAACAACTGAAACTGACATCCAGCCACCTCAGCAGCCATCTGAGCAGGGGTATAGTCCATTCCATCACCATCACCTACAACTTCATCTGCATCTGAATAATTTCACATCAATCTACCACTGAATATACCACTGTGCTAACCGGGCCAGATCATGATGGTGTCGCTGATACCACTGAGCCAACCGGGCCAGATCATGATGGTGTCGCTGATACCGCTGGGCTAACCGGGCCAGATCATGATGGTGTGGCTGATACCGCTGAGCTAACCGGGCCAGAACAAGATGGTGTCGCTGATACCACTGTGCTAACCGGACCAGATCATGATGGTGTCGCTGATACCTCTGAGCTAACCGGGCCAGATCATGATGGCGTCGCTGATACCACTGTGCTAACCGGGCCAGATCATGATGGAGTCGCTGATACCGCTGAGCCAACCGGGCCAGATCATGATGGTGTCGCTGATACCACTGTGCTAACCGGGCCAGATCATGATGGTGTCGCTGATACCGCTGAGCTAACCGGACCCAAACCAACCAAGCAAAGGCAGACCAAATAAGAAGGAAAAAACATCAATTTCATCCATCAACCCAAGTGACGTAGAGCGAAGGCATCATCTCTTATAATTGCGAATAACAGGGGTAGATCATCGTTTGGAAGAGGTTGTGGTTCTGGAAGACCTGCAGTGACTTGATCAAGTGCCTGATAGATGTCGCAGTCCTTGAAGACACCACCATATGAGTAACTACCATTTGTCCCAATGTCAACATACAGAAACTTGAATGCAGCGTCAACTATTGCGAGGAGTATGATAAAGATGAAACCCTTATAGTTATAAGGGAAAGAGCCTGAATTTCATGGACATTTTATAGCTACATGTTTTCCATCTATTGCACCAAGAGAGTTATGAAAGTTCCATCTCGTTGAAAACTTTTCAGCCACCTCCTTCCAAGCCTCTGGGTTTTTTGGTGTCGGCATGACCTCTTCTGTGTACTCTTGTGCAATAGCCTCACATGTTTCGTAGACAATCGTGGTATTAACAGCCACTCTAAAACCATATTGAAGTGATCATTAGGAGTCTCCAGTGGCCATATAACGCCGTGTTATAGCTAGGCGAAGTCCAGGCTCTAGGGCTTTTATCCGGAAGGTGTCCTCTTTTTCAATACGAGGACCAACGCGTTCTACTAGCTCCATGAACATCTCCGGAGTGACAAGCAAGAAGTTGGTAAATGTATTCACATCTTCACGATACAGTTATTGCATAAGGTGTTCATACTGCCCATAAAGATGTCTCCTCAACAACCATGGTCGAACCCAGAATCTCTCCCTTTTCCTCACTCTGCGACGCCTACGCTGCATCCTTCCCGTCATCATCAAGAAATGCTGTTGCAATGCAGCTTATTTACTACATGACCAAAATAAACAAAAAAATGTCATATGAAGGTCTTACTCAGTCGTATGGAGATCGTATAATTAGTGTTTAATCGTATGGCGGTCATGTTGGTTGGTGTTAAGTCGTATGGGCGTCGTATGACAGTCGTGTTTGGTCGTATGACAGTCGTATTGGGGTCGTGTTAAATGAAGTTTAATCGTGTTGTATCGTATGAATATCTTATGACGGTCGTATGTGTGTTGTGTTCAGTCGTATGAGTGTCGTATGAGGGTCGTGTTTCGTAAAGAAATTTGCATAAACCACAAAGTCGAGCACGAATCAACACTATTTTTCAACTTTTCTTAAATCGTGTTCGCAATTTGAAAGTGGAAAAGAGAGTATACATGAATACATATATATGCATGGTCAAGAAAAAATGTGGCCAAAGACATTGAGTTGTAATAAGAAAAATCACAAACATTCCTTTTTTTATACTTGTCAATGCATATATTATACACTTTATGAAAACATTTGAAAAAGGATATTCGTCTCGTGAATATTCCTTTTTACAAAAAGGCTTGTCCCATGATTAAGGGAAGGTGCTTAGCCCCGTACCCGTTTGTACCGGTGACATTCCGGTAATATATATTTCCTGGTGTCTATAAATGCTGCCGAGATGCTAACAAATATTTCCTCATTTAAATGTTGAAAACTGGCATGTGTACAATTAACTTCTAATGATGAATAATTATTGCTTAGGGGATTAAATCAGTTTCGACACGGACATAGAAATCATATTTCTTGATTTCATAGAGCGAAAGAATCAATGGAGCCCCTTTTGAAACTTAGCATCTCGGTCAGATCACCTGTGTTTACTGCCTCGTTTCAAAACCGTCACGTGACGTTATTTGCGCTATTTTTAACAGGGCTTTCCCGAACAAATCAAGTGGTCAAACTGGTGATTTGGAACGGACTATGAAAATAGGGATAGCAAGGTAACATAATTGGAAGTGCATACAACACCTACATTCATTAAAAAATATGTCTCTTCACGTGATGCCCCTTTGATTCATGATTATTTACATTAAATGGAGTTGTAAACAAATATATGGCATCGTGTTTAACAGCGACATCTTTAACTTTTCACTTTATCTTATTTTATCTTATTTTTTATCTATTTATTTCATCGTTGACACATTTTAACCTTTTAAGTTACGTTCTGTGTGTTCCTGTGAACGTCTATTTTTAGTGGTGAAACATAACAAAACAAACGTATACAGACCATGAATT